>NC_143483.1:1562008-1862008 GCF_027475165.1 Benincasa hispida
TCATTAGAGGAATCAATGGTACTTAAGGAGTGAGATGTAATAATAGGGGCATAATGGTAATTTAGTCCAACTGTACTTACGAGCATCTGTGAAGGGTCATTGTACTCATGATTAGTTATATCCGATGGACACAAAAATATATTTGTGGTAAGAAGAGTTCAGCTGTTGGTCTTTATTGGAATACCTAACAGTTAACGGATGGTGGATCTTGTGGCTAAAGAGTTTAGTCAGTTATTCATGTACCGTTGGAGCTTCGAGCCACAGGTCTATTAGGTCCCCTGGGTAGCTTGGATAAAGTCGAGAACCAGTATTTGGGTTAATTTGAAATGTTCAAATTGACAAGAGGAAGTTCGATTATATATGATATAATTGGACTAGTTAATTATATATGATATAATTAGCAAATGTATGAGATACATTATTTTGGAGGAAATTAAATATAAATATGATTTATATCAAGTAGAGGAGAAAATACTATAGTAGATATGTGATATCAAACTATAGGTTAAAAATATAATATGATTATATTTATTTATTTATTAATTGATTAATTATATGATAATTAATACAAATTTCATGTTCGGACATGGGTTAGTGGGGAGCATCGGTTAATGTAACCGATGAATTAAAATGAAGAAGGTTTTCATTTTTGATAGCCCGTCATCAGATCGCCCGAAGAGAATTCGGAAGCACGCATTGGTCAAAGTAATCGATCGCTTGAGAGACTATACGATAGCTCTTCTCTGCCTAAATGATCGTCCACCGCGCGCTAAACGATCGCATGCTATTTCCTACACGATCGGATAACTTCTCTAAACGATCGTATAGTGTGCCAATTTTACTAAACGATCGTGTACCTTTTCCTAATCGATCGTTCAGTAAATCCTACACGATCATGTAGCTTCTCCTAAAAGATAAGTACTTCTGCTATGTGATAGTGTCGTTTTCCCTCCCACTTGCTTATCGCCTACACGATTCGTGTTTCCTCCATCCTTTACCAATTTCACCAAAGCCCACCCTTTGGATTTTCACTCTGAGAATACTCGGGGCTCTTTAATGGTGGTGTCGTCCCCGTTGCGATCTTGAGTTTGCGTTGTTCGTGCTGCTGCAGTCAACGCTTCCGCCGGGCATTGGTAGATCACTTGGAGGGTTCCACTACGTTGGAGTTCCGAAGATTGAAGATTGTCTTCAACTGGTATGGAACTCGATCCCTTTGTTAATTTGTTGTTCGTAGCATGTTGTTAATTAAAGAACACCTGACTCTTCTCGTTGATGGCTGCACCGTTCATTTCAACGACATTGAACTGGGCCATCAGGTTGAGAACATGTTCTCTAACTGATTAGCTTCTTTCATGTGCACAATGTAAATGTATTTGAGGGCCTCATGTCAGATTTGAATGGACGGTTGTCCAAACATCTTCTGGAGGGACTCCATGATCTGACATGCAAACATCATAGCCTCATGTTTCATGGTAAGAATGTCAAATAGACTTGCCAAGATGTAGATTCGGGCCTTATCATTGGCCTTTTTCCAACAGTCATAAACATCCTTCAACACTTGGGATGCATTTCGAGCTGGGATTGGAGGACATTCCTCTGTTAAGACAAACCGTAGATCATTAATAACCAAAATCGTATTCAGGTTAGATTTCCACGTCATATAGTTTTCACCAGTTAATTTCTTATTTTTAAGTAAAGATGTGATTGTGGAAGACATGTTGAAACATACAACACTCAATTGACCGTATCAGTTATATTTGTCATACTCATTACTTAATAATCCAATTAATTTAGCAAAAACATATGGAATTATAGAACCCTAATTAAACTATTAATTTTTGTTTTTGCAATAGAACTTCAGAGGTTTAGAGTAACAGCCACCAAAGGGTGATCAGTTACTCCTCCCTTGAATTGAGACAGTTTCAGCCAATCACTAACACAATAATAACTCTTATTCCTATAGTTTTTAGGTATCATTGTTTCGGTCAAGCATTCATTAACTAACTTAATTCATCCTGTAAGTGTGACCTTTCCATTTTTGGATTCTACAGGTATGCTTCAATAGGCTACCAAATGGAAAGACATCTGTTGAAGATTAACCTAAGAAACCCTATCCATTACTCGAGTTTACGTTGTTCCAACCTCTATAATCAGGCCATTCGAAGGGATGGTCGCTCCAGGATGATGTGCTGACGGACCATAGAAATCTCACAGTGCAACCTAATTGAGGATATCGTAGGTTATGTTGACACGCGTCTCTCTCCCACTTACTATGAAAAATTTTCCTATTCACCTTGTTATTGACCCATGCAAACATTTTCTGAAGGGAGACCACACCCAAGGTAACACGAAGTCGAGTATGAATCTCATTTGTTAACTCTTGGGGATGTGAGAGCTGAAATTTGATATATCGAATATTCCAATATCCTCCCACTAAATTTACTCAACATAACATTTATGTTGAATAATTTAACAATACTTTATTTCATTTATTAAACTCTTTTAATAAAATCAGTCATTTATTGCATGTTTATAAAATATTTGCTCAATTCACCTTCCAGGTCGGTTCCCAGGTAGAGGTGTTCCGTTTTGGTCAACTTAAATACCCCATTCTAGACAGAATCTTCCTTAGACAAATGTCTCTTATAGGCAATTATTTTAAAATTTCAAATGTCTCTTATAGGCAATTATTTTATAAATTTAATATTTTAATTAAATTCATTTTAATCCTATTAAAAAAAATTAAAAAGATTAACCTATTCCTAATCCCATTAGAGAAAACATAAGTCTAACTTGATTAATTTTAAACTATTTAAAATTAATTTGGACTTATGTTTACATGCAACTCTTGATTATAGATTTTAGACTATCTCATTAAAACTATAACACTTATAATTTAATGCTTTATTAAAACCTATAAATTTTCATATAAAGCATCGATTAAATACAACAATTATATTTATCTAAGTAATATCATGCTCAATGCAAATTCCATTTTTATTTGATAAATATAACACTTATATAAACCATACATGAAAAACAAGCATTCACATACATCATTCCACTATTTATTATAACAATTTTAATATATAGTATGATGCATGGACATGCTTAGATTAATCATACATCACTGACATAACACTTATATCATGATGCATAAGCATGCTAATTTAATCATGCATCTATAAAATATAATCCTTTATATTTATTTATGATTCATGTACATGTTTATCCTGAGGTGGGTATTTTTCAATCTATATGACATACAATATGTAATAAGAATTCAAAGATTAATTTAACATCCATCCAATGCATAACTAAATTGATTTAAACAACATAAGTTGGACTGATTTTGGTACCCTAATGCAAATTAATTGATTAAATTAATATAACTATTAAATTAATTAATATTAATTAAATAATAAAAAGGGATTTAGATTAAAATAGTTGCAGTCGAACCATCCTCGCACGTTCTACCAGCACTTCGTTGAAACTAGAGTGTTGTAACGTTGAGGGCAACGTTGCAACACTACGACTGCTTTACATTGCGTCTGCCTTTCAGCATTGCAACACTGCAATAGCAGCATCGCGATGGTAAGAGTAAAATGTTACTGTTCACATTGTTTTCGACTTTGAACTTGCACCGAACTCTTCCGTTACTTCCTAGTCTCTTCAGCAACCATTGCTCTTTCGATCGACACAGACTTACAGACTTGAAGCAAGAATTAAATTGCCTAAAAAATACAACGGACCTTTACAATTTAATCAAATTAAAAGTAATTTACCTGTCAAAATTGAAAACATCCAAAATTGCAAACTGACTTTCAAACATTCCAAATTTAGAATATTAAATCCACCTCTAAACTGATTTTGTTTTGAAAAATACGAAGAACATGGATGCAAGAAATTGGCTTTGATACCAATTAAAAGAATCAAATTTGTGAATGTCTTGCATCTCACAATTCAATTTTTACATAAACAAATTCAGTATACTAAAACAGAATATAAACATGTAATATAGCATGCTTTAGGGAAAAAGATTAGAACCATTCTTACCTTTGTAGATTCCCAAGCTTCATGAACAATCCTCTTTAAGTTCCAACGAATGACTCCTCCAATGATTTTGATCACGAACGATTTCTTGAACAATATCAAACACTACAACGAGAGTAACCTCATTATTCTTTAGGATTCCAATAGAGGGATATGTGGTATCCAACTATTGGGAGAGAGAGAGGAGAAAAAGGTTTTGGAGAGTAGAAAGAATTCTCTTTGTGGCTTAGGAAAAATTTTGCATAATAAGATTTGTGTGTTGTGTATTGTCAGTGTCTTCCAAAGGGACTATAAGGAGATATTTGTATAGAGAAGAGCCAAACCCATTTTCTAATATTTTTCCTATTTCTCTTATCCACAATTAATTAATTAAATAAAACTTATTTAATTTAATTTGCACATTAATTAAATAACTATTTATATATTAAATCCAATTTAATATGTGTTTATATATATCATAAACGTCATATGTATATTTGCAATACCTCTCTATTAATTAATTCCTTGTGAATGTAATTCTCTTTAATTAATTAATTGAATCTTATTCAAATATTACTTTACAATTCAATTTGAATTCTAGATCATATCTATAATCAATTATATATTAATCACATTAATATATGGTTTCCTCAAATTAATTTGAACAATTCAAATCATCCCTTTTAAATATCCTCTAGTTAGCTAAGAGGGGGACCTGATGGACCTGTAGATCAGAAGCTCCAACGATATGAGATTAATTGACTAAACTTATTAACTAAGTTAATCAAAATTCGTTAACTGTAGGTACACTCTACTAAAGATTTACAACTGCACTCTTCTCATTATAGATATATTTTTGTGTCCACGAATCTAGACCAATAACAACAAGTTAGTCTTTCACGAGTGTTCGTAACTCCAACTGGATCAAATTACCATTTTACCCTTGGTTTACCTCGACTCCTTAAGTTCCAACACTCCTCTAAAGAACAACCTGTTTATGGTCCAAACCAATAAACAGAAATCCCTCTCAGGCCAATGAGAGGATAATACCCTTTGTTCAAGTCCTAACACCATTTAAGGGAACACTCATTTACCTACGCTTAAGACGAAAGGAGTGAATTTCATCTTGTATTATTATGTTCATAGCTCCCCTTTTGGTCTTATCCCCAAAATGGTAGGCATATTGGGTTGACAAACTGGCCACCCTGACCCATACAAATCAAAGGATAATTCCTCGTAAACAGAAGTTCATAATATACTAAGGATTAAGACTAGATTGCCTAGGTCATCCTATTGCAATAGGAACCTAACTAGTTAACAGTGTTACATCTAGTGGTTACTATTTTGCAGTCTGGTCTTTTGAAAACTCATTACATAGGATACCCCAGCTCACATGTCAACTACACGAACATGTTAGATCATTGTGTTTTATCAAATACAAAGTGGGTCATATCCATAGTGTTACCAGGATAAGACACCCAGCCTTATCCCTATACTATAGACCGTTCAGGCTGTATCTTGAACATTGATCCTTGTATGTCTTTACATACAGTTCAAGACTCATAAGGTAGTCTTGGATCTTAGTTTATTGGATCCAGGGTCATTAAGACAAAAATAGACAAACAATACAAACAATAACATTTATTGAATTAACATCTATAACTCTTTATTGATGACAGTCAATTAATAACGTTAACTACGAGTTTTAGGGCATAAAATCCTATACTCCCAGCTACCTATTTTGCAACAACAACAAATATAAAATACTTATTAGCCAAACAACATAATAACAAACATAAACATCTTCTATAAGTAAAAAATCACACATATTTTGTAATTCTTTTTCTCTTCTCCCTTACCTCCCTCCTTCCCCCCATACCTTGTTCACAACAACAAATATAAACATTAATTCTCTCCTCCCTCCCCCAACCACTTTTTCATAACAAGGAAAAAAAAAAAAATACTCGATCAATAGTTATCACACATATTTTGTAATTCTTTTCCTATTCTCCCCTATCTTTCCCTCTCCCCCATCCCACCCCACCCCACATTCACAACAACAAATATAAACATTAATTCACTCTTCCCTCCCCCAACCACTTTTTCACAACAAGAAAAAAAAATGAAATACTCGATCAATAGTTATCACACATATTTTGTAATTCTTTTCCTATTTTCCCCTACCTCTCCCCCCTTCTCCACCCCACCTCACCCACATTCATATAATTCTTCATTAACCTCATCAAACATTGATTGAAACTTACTACTTCTATCTCCCATATTGTCACCTGTTTCAACTTTGATGGAGTTTTTGTCACCACAGTGTTCAACTTCAATGTTTCCTACACTTGTCAAATCGTTCAATAGTTCAAGCATTTCATTTGAATTATCTAAATTTTGGTAAGAAGCCTCTACATATTCATTATGTGTTTTATCCATTCTCATAGGTTTCAAAAAAGATAAATCTGGGTTTTTGCCATGATATATCCATCTATTATAGGTTAGGTCATTCTATATGTGTATAAATCACATTCAACATCATGACATTATTTCAATATAACATTTTACAACTTTTTACATGGACAACGTGTAAACTCTCTCATGTCGACATGCCTCTCTGCTAAGCTAATAAATGATCTTATTCCATTTATCCTATTTTTTCCATAATTTATCCTATAACAAACACATCATATGAAAACTTATCGTAAACTTATTTAAAGTAAATAAAAATATGTGAAAATATATAACTTTCAACATTCCATAATAATAAGAATAATTACATTCAACACAACGTAAGGATCTACAAACTTTTAGGAGCTTAACCAAGAATAAAATCAAGCTTAAAAGGAATCATACAAATCAAGTAATCCACTAATGTTAGAACGGTACAATATTAGATTACTAGCTAGTGACTTCCAAATTATCACACAATGACTTCTAATCCACACTTTGGATTAAGGCGTAAAGAACAAGGTAAGACATGGTGTCCTAGTTGAAGCCTTCATAAAGTCAATATCAAAATCAACCATATAATGAATCATGTTTTAATTAAACAACGAGTGCTAAAATTCAACAACATAAATAGCATCCAAACCTTAAACCCTAAATGAACCCCACCTAACTCAACATTCTTCAATAATTTTAGAATTTCAAATATTAACAAACTAATGCAAAAGGGGCTAAAAGCGCGTAAGCAACTCATTCAACCTAAATCGTAATTTTCAATTTCTCAAATTCAAGAAGACTAAAATCTCAATTTCTAATTATAACATTGGAAACTGAGGTTGTAATTTCCCTAAGCATAATCTAAAAATATGCCCCCATTGGATTGGAAGACCAAAAAGGTGAAAAAAGAGGTAGAAAACTAAAACACAAGAAGAATTCACAGTTGAACCTAAACCAACAAATTTAAGAAAGAACATAGAGAATACCTAGAAGAGGAATAATCCAAAAAAGAAGAAATCAAGATAATGACATCCCATTTACGTAATGAACTAGAGCGGGGAACTAATATAGTGACTTATAAAGTTGAAGAACAATACTAAGAAGAGGAATTAAATAAAGAAATCGAGACATTATATTCAAATTTCAGATAAACTGCAATGACGAACAATAAAAATTAAAGGTAAGTAAGTAGATTGTCATGAATACCAACCTTTTACACACATGTAATGGCAAACAATGGACGAACGATGAATGATCTCCCTAGACTAACGAAAGATTCTTTTTGTTCAAGCGAACAATGAAACCGTCAAGTGAATGAAATAGTGGAAAGAAAAAATCTCGCCATGAATCACTATTTTGTCGCAATGTGCAACGATAGCTACTTTCGTCACAAACCCATAAGCGCTAGAACTCCCATCCAATTAATTGGGTATGCGACTAGAGTCCAATTTGTCGCAAAGTAGTCTGTGTCAAATGTAGTTTTCAGCGCATCCTGCAACGTATTTCGCTGTTGTTACAAATATTATGCGATGATATAATTTTTCATCATATAACGTCTACTACGATTTGTGTTAATCTTCGCGTTTTGCGACTTATTATCGTTTTGTTTTATAGGTAGAGATGAAAATTGTAGTTTGTCACTAATGATGCGACAATTATGACGTCGCTAATAATTCGTCGCTAAAGGCTTGATTTCTTGTAGTGATTCTACTCACATCTTTCAAGAGAGGTTCCCACAAACTAGATTCTTGCTAGAGTCATAACGAGTAAGATCTCAAGGAAATGGAAGACTTTAAGGAGGAGACTACTAGTTTGAGCAGAATTTTTTCTGTAGTTACATATCGGCAATGATATGATGTTTAACATTATTTTAGTTTTTTTTCTATTTTTATTTCTTTCAAAAAAATCAAAGAACGTAATTCCATTACTTTCGTTGCGAGATCGAAGCGTTTCACCCTTCATAAAACACTCTACTTCAACAAAGAATTTAGATTGAGTTATATATATACACACATGTATATAAGTATGTATGTATATGTATAATAAAAGAAACTAACACTTAAGTGAAAATATATCTGTAATTAGGTGCCTTCTGATTTAGGAAAAAATGGAGGCCTAGCTCAAAAGATTTTGAAAGTCGAATTATAGCTTTCAAGTGGGCAATTTTATAATATCATTGATATTATATAAACATGTGGGCCAATATGTCCAATGCATGCAATATCTATAATTTGGTTTTACCAAACGTCTTATTTTCTTTTTATTATTATTTTTTTTTGGGATATGAAATTGGATGAGATGGATGTATATTGTGTTAAACTACAAACTCTTATGTTATTGATGGTTTGAAGATTATTTCACTAAAAAGTGACTATTTTATATTATTGATACGTTTATATATTTTTGTGATAGTACCCACATACGGTTGGTGTTGGTGTTAGGAAAAATTTTCCAATACTACTTTATGAATAAGCAAAAAAATAACAGAAAAATTAAAAAAAAAATAACGAAATAAGAATCACAAGAATTTACATAAATAACTCCCAAACTGGGAGAAAACCATGAGCCATTAAAAGGAAATCCACTATGTAAAAAATTATTACAATCTCATAGAATAATTATTCCCTCATCTCAATTATAAAAGCATTCTCTCAAAACTTTTATATCACTTAAACCTGAAGTAAATGTTATCCAACACACAATAAAGCTTGTTACACATGATGTTACAACATTTCCAGAAATATCATAGATAAATGTAGAAAACTAAAGCCAGAACGAAACATAGAGTTTGGTGCAATACCGCCTATGCTTGGGGGGCAATGTGCCCTTGGAAAAATATATTCACTAATATAAAGTTAAACAATTACAACGATGTACTTATCTATAAATAAACGAAAAATTACAATGACACCCGAATAACCCAACTTAGAGAATGATCACTTATGCGCCCACTAAGTGTGAGACTCTCTCTCAATGAAACTTAGACTCTCTCTAAGTATGAGATCCCCTCACCTTAAACATACTTAGGCTCCCCCTAAATATAAGAATATTAATGAATGATCATTTAAGCTCCCCTAAGTACGAGGGTCCTTCTCAAATGTAATCTTCCACCTTCTAGTGAATGCACATTCACTTGAAAAACTTAGGCTCCCCCTAAGTTAGAGAAATCCTTCTCGAGTAATGATGACTTAGGTTTCTCCTAAGATAAAGAATCTCTTCTCAAGTAATGATGACTTAGACTCCCTCTAAGACTGAGACAATCTTCTTTTGAAGAAAGCTTCAATGATGATTTGGAACAATAACTTCAAGATCAATGATAATTCAAAATCGAAATTGCAACATTCAGCCACCACAAAAAACAAAAGGTTTCAACAAAAATTATTCAAAAGAAGCCAACACTAAAATTTAACAGCAATATATATATGGCTAGTTTCAGGAAGATATTCGATGAAGGAATAAGTCATCTTCCTAGAAAAAAATAAGCAGATCACAAAATTTCATAACAATCTTGACAAATAAGGAAAAATATTCTGCAGAATTTTCTATCTGTCACGTTACAATGTCCTTAACAATGTCACACATGTTGTAAGATATGTCACTCATGTTACAGATATATTGTTACAGTTTTGCCTGTAACAAATAAACCAATCATACTGCAATGAAAAACACCCTAACAAAACTATTTTCTCAATCTCAATAGCTAGATAATACATAAAAGGAATTAAATTAAAGTTAATACACAGAGCTTAAAAATGTTTCTTAATAGGACGACTTGAAACCAAAGTCAACCCTCCTTTTATAGTGTTTGAAGCTTATCACTTCCTTGAATATTTCCAATATAGTACGATCACTATCTAATATTTTACCAAAACCTCAATTTCACCTTAGCAAGATATTTGAAGAATCCATGGTTTCCGTTGCGTCTAATAATTTCACCAACAATCATAATTCTCTATCCTGGTAAAATAGACATATTATAAGGATGAATTTTGACTTTTTCAGAGGTAGTCATTGTCTCTTATGATGAGAATGACAACATCAACATCCGATCCAAAGCCATTTGATGAATCTATTCTTTAGGATAATCCTTTTTTCATGTGACAAGTTTGTCAATAAGTCCAACAACCTTTCTTCTTAGAGAATCTACTAGCATTACTTTTAAGCTCCATTGAACTCTCATCACTGCTTAACTCTTGAGAAATACCATTGCTCGATCTTCCATCTAGTCCCTTGTGTAACCTAGGTTGCATTAGTATGACCTTGATTTGCATTTGCCACTAGTCGAAGTTCATCCTTCTTCCATCAAATCCTCCACATTAAGCATTTATTGAACTCATAACACTTGAAACATCAACTTCATTCCTTTCAAATTTGCAAAATAGTGAACAAAACCCACAATATTAACAAACACCATAATACGTTTCAAGAGTTTCTTTCAGATGTGGAAGTAGGGTGTATAATAGCATTGAAAATATGCTATCTTGCTTCACTTAACTCGAGGTCATTTCTACATTTATGTGCTTATTTGATGATTTTATAGGTTTCGTGCACCTTTGACAAAATAAAGCTAAAAAAACCCAAAATGAAGCTTAAATCCGTCAACCAGAGTAGAAGAGGTAAAAATTACGATTTTGCCCCTACATTAGAGCACGAGGTGCCGTAAGACAAAATGTCCCATTTTCATGCAAGTGAGCACTGGCACAGTGCTCCGAAGTCTCCCAGCATGCAACTTTCCGTCAATGCTATGGCGTCATGGCGATTTTTATAAAAGTAGGTTAAATCGGATACCATTCCAACTGAATTCTATGAGTTCTCTCTACTTCCTTCTATATTTTGAGTCATTTAGATTGTAATCATCAACATTGGACCTCAATTGTGGCTAAGATGATTTGATTTTGCTAGCTTAGAGAAAAACCTATTTTTGAAGATTGTGAGATTTTGTTCTTCACTAAACTGATTTATACTTCTCGTTCTTTTAGTTTTCATCTTAATTAAATTGATTATTGATCATGTTTCTTGGATTATTTGACAAACTCTTCTTAATTGTGTGATTAGTAGCTTTAAATTGGCATATAATACATGACATGTAATTATATATTAATCTCTAAGAAGCAACATGTTAGATTATCTTGTGAAACTGTAAATCGATAATAATTAGCATCGTGTAATCAATCTAGAGGAAACTATGTTAAATTTCTATTTAGGCAATTCCTATAAAAAATTTACCTTAGCGTAATCTCTAAAACTTAATGCTATTAGACCACTTAAATTAGGATGTGTTTCATCTAATCAATTAGCTAATTAGATAATTAGGATCGTTGGTTACTGTTTCTAATCAATTGGGTTAGGCATAGATAAGAAGTTAAAATCAATACTATTGGGAGTTCCTATGATCAATCGAACAAATGGGTGGATCTTATCTCCTAGGCTAGGTTGTTCCTTTTATTTGTTTGCACTTTTATTTTCTGCAATTTATAATTCCCCATTTTTATTTTCCTCTCCTAAATTCTCTACGCCACACTAACCCCTTCCCCCTTCCACCCAAATTACCTCTTTAGCTAGAAACTTGACTCGTTGAAACTAATCTTCGTACTTCCCTGTGGATTGTCCCGATCTTGCCATTATTGCCACTCCTTTGTAGAAGTTGTATAGATCGATAATTATAAATTTATTTGATTGATTCTTTTGGAAGCATCACCAAAAAGCCTACATCGAATTGACGCCATTGCCGGGGAAGCCAATTAATTTCTTATTTTTCTAGTTAAAGTTTTCTTTTGCTTTGATTTTGTTTTCTTTGAGTCTTTGTTCTAGTATGGCAGATGAGGCTTTGCATCAGTATTATGCATTGTATGCATGGTATGCCACTCAACGAGAACAAGCTGAGATAAGGAAGCTTAATGAGATTAGAAGTTGTATTTTTTAGCGTACCTCTATTATTCGAGTTTTGGTTGCTAGGGAATTATAGAATTTGAAGGTATGTAGAGTCTGTTCGCTTTAAGGTCAAACTTTCAAAGCATGTCCTCAGCTGCAACGTACCTTTGTGCATGATGCCTCCCCCTTATAGGAGTTTCCTAGCCTGTACCTCTCTTATGGTGATTCTTATGCATACCATCATGGATAGAAGGATCGACCTGGGATGTGCTGTGGAGGTCAAGATGAGTAGCCAATTCCTTAAGCTTCAAACAAGGTATGACATTAAAACAAATGATTTTTGAACTTGCTAAAAACTCTTTTTAGTTTCAGTAGGAGCATATTTAGTCTCAGAAGAAGATCTAGGTTGAGTTGCAAAGCTCAATTGAATTCATTGCCAAGCTAATTGACTTAATGCTGAGGTTGAAAAGAGAAAAAGAGCATCCTATCATCTATACCACTGGGGCGAGTTCCTTGCAAAGTATCCATTCAATAGTGACAATGATGCATACTCCCTGCCATGCCAAGAACAAGTATGTAAGGTTGAGTATGAACCTAAGTTTCATCTTGAGAAATCCTAAGTAATAGAGTTAGAGGTTACAAATCCTCATTTGTTCTTCACTCTGGTTTCTCTCTTAATTTTTAATATTGCTCTTCCCATCCTTATGAGTTCGAGTTTTTATTTTTAGTTAAGTCAGTTCTTAAGTATTTTATTTTATTTCCCCTTTCTTTTATAAATTTAAAAATCCAGAAAGACTTGTTTGGTGCCTTTCAAATGCAGAAGCGATTGTTGGCCTTTGAAAGCTATATTGACTTAAGCAAGAAGGGACCAAAGAAACACAAGAATTTTTATGTGCCTGAATCTCGTCGAGCATAGCGATGTTAAATATGTTGCGCTACCTATAGGCAACCAGAATTTTAAATTTATTTACTTTCTTGATTTAGATTTTTTAAAGTTATTTTTAATTTTGATTGAACTTAATTTTTTCCACCTTTCTTGATATTTAGATTTTTATCACCCACTGAGGAGTTGGAGAGGATTATTTTCATGAGCCAGATATCGTCGCCATCCTTTGGATAAAATTTCAACGAAGTTTTCTGTTTTCCTTATATTTTATCCCATACTTTTATTTCTTTATTACATCAGGGATAATGTAGATTTTTAAGTTTGAGGTGGGGATGTTTGTGTTCTGGCTAGAGTCCTTGAGCATCTGAGCTTGGACTATATCTATATGGTTTATATCATGTTTGTTCATCTTTGTTTGGTTTGTTATGATGATGGTCTATGATGCACTCCCTTGTGATTTTATTTGTATGAAATGATGTTTGAAATGAATAATCATGATTTTAACCATTTTTAAAATTTTTTCTTACCTTTCATGCATGCTTAAATTCTTTGTCTATATACATTAGGGCTTACATGCTTAGAATCATATTATTTAGCTTGTATTCTTGTTATCACTTTGATAGGCCCCACTAGTTAGAAAGTCCCTGCATGATAGGTTGTAATGTAATACTGAAGGAGAAAAAATGATTTATATGTGTACTTAAAAAATTTGTTGATTAAATGTGCTGAAAAGAATGTCAGGGAAAAAAACTTAATCTTGTAATATTTACGCATGACTAGCGGTAGAAAGAGTTGTCTTTATTGTGATTATTTTGGACAATCTAGAGAAAAGAGTGAGTATAATTCCTTCTAGTGATAGTTACTTGAGTATTGATTGAAATACTTCAAATTGAGGGTAAATGGTCAAAAATAGAAAGTTTCATAACTACAATACCTCCTTATTACATTTGTTATACGGGCAATATTCTTGATCTATGAGAATGAGATTGTTGACATTGACCACAATTATATCTTCATAATACATATCGAAAGTTGTTCTAGCAAAGGGACAAGCTAGCCATGTTTGAATTCTCAAGCCATTTGATGTATTCTTTAATGTACAATTCTTAACTCGAATTCCCTCAACTGGTTCTTCAATAGCATCCTTCCTAAATTCCTACACTTATACCATGTCCAAGCCCACATGTTACACCGGTGATTGTTACTTCTTTGCTTCCATCTCCAAGTGAGATATAATCATCTCCAATACCAATATTTTTATATATTTATTATATTAATTCCAATTGAATTCTAATGTGAATTCTGTTAATACTATTTCTTGGTGTATCTATATTTACATTTTTGAATGTAAGGTTATTACAACCCAACACTTGGACATGAAAGTTCTATCACTCACAATTTAATTGTGATAAAGTTGAAATTCAAACTCTGTATATTTTCAAAAAAGAAAAATATTATTAATAATAATAATAGAATAAAAAATACATATTTAGTTGAAAAAAAGAATTATGAATGTTTGGTTTGATATATTAAAATTTTAATCACGATATAGATTACAATTTGATTGATATACACACTAGAAATGAGAAAGACGCTTAAATTGTAAATCAGATAATTTAAGTGTTCTTACCGTGGGAAATCTTGCACAATTAGGGTTTTTATAACAATCATTGTTTCTCCAAGCATCCTGTTAAAAAATTCACTACTTGTTAATGAAAAATTATCGATATATTTGAAATGAATCCAACCTTCACCTATTAAATCTACTGGTGTTTGCAATATCCTTTGTAGTTGAATTTCAATTTTGGACTTTTGTAAGGGCTTATTAACTCGATTGCACTTAATTTGTAAGGAGCCTTTGAATAATTATTGTACTTTGATTTGTTGATGCAACATTTGTTAAAGTCTGTTTATAATATCAAATATAATTAGGCATGATCTATCATGTGTGAGATGTTGTTCCCCTCTCTCAAACAAAAATATATTAAGGCTCCATTTTCGTAACCATTTTTTTATTTATATTTTTAAAAAGCTGTCCTTATTTTCTCACATACACTATATCTATATATGAAGAATAAAAATTAGGTATATATAATCGGGACGGGACAAGGCCAAGGCCGAGGACGGGGGTGGAAAATATAAACCCCATCCCTATCCTTGTTCAGCCAATGGGAAAAAAAAATTTTGCTTCCTCCCTCATTCCCCATCTAATTGAGGGTTTTCCATCACATTCGGGTCAAAATTAGGCTTTGATTTTTTATATATATACTCACATATACACACATATATATAAAACTCATTGTGCACAGTGAGTTTATAATATAAAAGAGTTTTATATATAAATTAAAATTTTAGAATAACATATATACTAAATTATATATAAAGTTAATTATATATATATATATATATAAATAAAAGTAGAGATTATGATATATTGTTATAATATTTTAATTTTAATTTTTTAAAATTGTGAAAATCAAACACTTTAATTATAGGTTTGTCACATATGAGTCAGACATTTAACTATTTAAATAAAAAATATTGGTATACTGATTTAGTTAATTTTTTTGTAAAAAATCCCAACGAATTTTTTTTTGGGAATTCGATCCTCGAGAATTCTCTGTGAAGAATTTGGCGGGGATAAAGAATGAAATGGGTAGTGGAGACAAGGGACGGGAAAGTCATCCCCGATCCCACTCCACCCCGTGAACATCTCTATTTGTAAACTAATTATATTATAAAAATAAATTATAATAATCAAAATAGTTATTCAACGAGGTCAAAATATTTAGTTTTTATTGAGTTATATCGCCATTATGCATAGCACCATAATTTATCACATAAAAAATGCTATCACTAGATTGGGCTTTCCCACATCACTATCTGAATTATATTTCTTTTTCTTTCATACTTTTCCTTTAAAATGAACCAATTAAATAAAAATTGATTTCATAAATAATATTTTCCTTTAAAATAATAAAAAAAAAGTTTTTGCAAAAGAATTTTTACTAATATCTTTTTATGAAGTAAAGTTTAGGTTGATTCTCTAATATTCTTGAATTGATCAATTTATTTTGGAAGACCAACTTAAATTTAAATAAAATTTTCTAATGGTCTTTGACCATTCATGATTGTTGTTCATTATTTATTTTAATGGTGATCAATAAAATATGGGACATTAAAAAATCAACATAAAAACCATGTTTTTCTACCAATGTCATTTTCTTTAAATTAACACACAAAAAATAAACTCGGTTAGTGTTATGGGGTGCTAATATCTTCTCCGTACACAAAAGACCCCGAACCTTTGATCTTTCTTTACAACCGTTTTAGCATATTTTTGAGTGTTCAATCACATCCTTTAAATCAAGATTAGTGGTGATTCTATTTTTCTCCTCTCCAAGATAAAGTCAACCGTTCCACGTCACAAACTTATAGTGATATATATAAATTAGCATTTCGTAAATTTCAGCCGTAAACCTTAAAAAGTACCCTTATTGAGTAAATAATGTTAATTTATTGTGATTAATCATAATGATTAAATAGGACCTAGTATGTCTAAATTTGCAGAGGTTTTTCTTGTTGATAATTTTTATTCTTGAATAATTATTTAAAATATTATATCATTTATGTTTTCAACTTAAAGTAATATATTTTGTTTACTCTAGATTATTTAATACTTTTTTTTCTCTAGATTATTTTTTAAATATAAGAGAAACATATGTGTAATTTTTTACGTAAAATGATACGATTTATTTAAAAAAAACAATTGGTGACAATAAACTAAACAATTTGAAAATTTAGGACATAGAATTTAGTGGTGTGAGGAATATACTAAATATAAAAAATATCAATTTTAATTCATATGAATAAAAGTGAAAATTTATTAGGAAGTAATTGTATCAATTCTACTTTTAAAAAAGTAATAAAAAATAATTTTAAAAACTATGAAAATGAATGTGATCGTCATTTTTTATCATATTCATTCATACATAATCAATCTAATGAGTAGTTAAGATTTTTACATGAAAAATACTTAGGTGCAACCATCTATTGTGTAACTTCTATTTCATCCAATTAAATAATAAATTTAAAAAAGGAATTATTTATTTTATTTTTCAAACGAAAGGAAACATGAAATTAAATGCACTAATAATTGCTCTTTTTATATAATCATTTTAACACATTAAAAAAAGAGAGAGAAAAGAATAGCCCATAAGATAATAATGCCCCCCACACCTATTTCCTTGTTATTTACATTATTCATCGCAATCCTTCCAACGTCTTGCACTTCTAAGTCATTGATATATCCTCAATCTGCACTATAACAACTAAAGGTGGCATTTCTAGCACAACACTCATATTGTAGTATACTATTCGTAAGCATAATTTGCTCATGGATATTTAAGAAGGTCCATCATCAGTATTTATACTTCTTGTTGAATGTAACACATTGGAATCGTTGAATATTGACTTAGCTTTATTACTTAGAAAGACCACAGATTACTATACTGTTCATATATATTAAATTACCTATTGATCCAAAAGCTTAAAGTTAATGGATGAAAGTAACTTTAATATTATATCTACACTTTAACACAATATACATCATATTTAATTAGGAGATAACTTGGAATCAAATTCTTTATTTGAGATCTAGTTAGCACGTTATTTAATACATAAGAAAAAGAATTTTGCTTTTGGGTCTCATGGAAAACGTAAGGAAAATAAATGAAACAAAGGGAGACAAAAGAAAACATTTGAATTTTGCCATGGCATCCATCTGATAGAGCCCGAGCCTCCCTTTTAAATGACCAATTTTCATGACATACTTGTCATGACGCTTTTGACACACAACTATGCATTAGGTCCCTCTAACTCACATAATATAATCACATGGCCGCACACCAAAATAAATTTTCTTTTGCTCGTATTGATTGTGGAGAATTAGTAATATGATGATAAATTTGCTTTCACATGCATCGAGTATCTAACATTAAGCATTACAATAATCATTAACACACACAATTTTATCAAACACTTCAGATCCAGATATCGTTATCAAAACAACCACTTATATGGAATTAAAATTTCAGTAATTAGTAAAATTATCCACAAAATCACGTTTGGTCTAATCGACTCGTGTCCATCCTAATAGAGAATTCAAGGTTATAACAAAGTGAGCAATCCAAAAATTAATTCTAATCTATAATTTTCCTTGAATCTAATTTAATCAAATTACTTAAGCAAGTTGAAATTCAAGGTAGACTTCAATTTAGGGCATTACGGAGATTTGGTTCTTTGTTGACCCTTTTGTGGTGAAAGATGGTAAATTGGATATAAATTTTTCTTGCCACCCCATATGAAGACGCCCAAACGTTTTATAGACACAAAATTTCAACTTTGCCCTTATTTTATTTTGAAATTTTTTCTCATATTTTAGCATAACCACAACGAAAGTTTGTCCCCTAATTTACGTTCTATTTAATAATCGTTTGATTTTTTATTTTTATTTTTTTAAAATTAAGGTATAGACACTATTTCCACATCAAGATCTATTCCTTTTAAATATTTATTTTTGTTTTTGAAATTTGACTAAGAATTCAACTATCATAATTAAGAAAGATGCAGAGTGAATATACTTAATTTTCAAAAATAAAAAACAAAAAACAAAATGATTACCAAAGAGTTCTAATGTTTTATCCATTAATTGTGTGCTGTACTTATGAAAACAGTAGAGAAGTAAAACAAAAATTGTAAAGAGATAAAATTATGGGACTTTTTTAAATATAAAAAAATATTTAAAAATATTCACACTTCAGTAAGAAGTTCCAAGATTGTTTATCAACGACAAGAAAAAAAAAAAAAAAAAGAATTAAAAAAATTTATGAGGGATTTGCACAAACAAATCCCAATACCTAACTATGCAATAAGATTTGCACCCAATACCTACCAATCTTTCGAAACATAGATGGGTTAAATAGTATGCCATGAGAATTAACAGTGAACGATTCTAAAAACGGATTTTAGATTTAAAAAAGTTCTAGAATTTTATTCTAAAAAATCTATTGATAACAAATTCAACCTTTTAAGTTAAAAAATGACATTTTAAATGAAAAAAAAAAAAAAAAAAAACAACAACAACAACAACAAAGGGAAAGAGCACCAATTAGTTATTAAAAAAAATACCCTAAAAAATATATGAAATGCATCCATGTTATCCAGGATAACATTGTAGGACAAAAATTTTAGTTACAAGATTGTTTGGTATAATTGATAAACGAATATTGAAGGAAGAAATGTCTCTTCATTTAAAAATTCAAAAGATGGAAAGCCTACGTTCTCTCCAAGTTTATTCTATAGAATTTGAGTGCTTAAACAATGTGCACATACAAAATTCTCTGCTTTTTTAACCAACAAAATTCTCTTACATCATATAGACTAATAAATAAATAAATAACATTAAAAAAATTGTATTCAATGGTCATCTTTGTAGAAATAGCCTAAGCTGGTGGTGAAGAATTGGGAGCAAGGGAAGAACAGGCCGGAGGATTTTGCTTTCCAGAAATAATAGGCTTCACATTTGCACATTGAGATGAAATAAGACCTTCTCTTCCATTGTAAGTAAGGCCAATGTCAGCTAGCTCTACAGTTTTACATGGAACACTAGAACTACAAACAAGTTTTACTGCAAGTGCATTACTAGAAGTACCTCTAATATTCTTGAAACTAACTTTACTAATCTTGACTTTAGATGGAATCTGAAAAGTAAGAAATAAAGCATGGTTACTTGAGTTTTGACTGAGATAATTCAAATTGAGGGGAAAAAAAGTCTCATAATTACATACCTCCTTATTACATTTGTTGTACGGACAATATTCTTGATCTATGAGAATGAGATTACTGACATTGACCATAATTATATCTTCGTAACGCATATCAGAAGTTGTTCCAGCAAAGGGAGAAGCTGGCCATGTTTTAATTCTCAAGCCATTTGTGTATTCATCAATGTACAATTCTTAACTCGAATTCCCTCAACTGGTTCTTCAACAACATATCTTCCTAAACTTCCTACACTAATACCATGTCTAGGCCCACAAGTCACATTAGTAATGGTTACTTCTTTGCTTCCGTCTCCAAGGAGATACAATCGTCTCCAGTGCCAATGTTTGTATTAATGATATTAATTCCAATAGAACGTCCAATGTGAATTCCATCAGTGTTAATACTACTGCCTGGTGCATTTATATTTACATTTTGAAGGGTAAGGTTATTACAACCCAATACTTGGACATGAAAGTTCTTGCTATCTTTAGAAGTTATGTCACTCACAATTGAGTTTTTGATAAAACTGAACATTAAACTCTGCATATTACCAAAATATATATATATATATATTAATAATAATAAAATAAACATGAAAAAAAACTATATATGAATGTTTAGTTTGATACAGTTAAAATTCTAATCACAATATATAACGTAATTCGATTGATATATACACTAAAAATGAGAAAGCCACTAAAATTGTTAATTAGATAATTTAAATATACTTACCATGGAAATTCTTGCGCAATTAGGGTTTTTGTCACAATCATTGCTTTCCCAAGCTTGTTTTCTTTGTCCGTCAAAAATTCCACCACTTGTTAATGAAAAATGATCGATATATTTAAAATGAACCCAATCTTCACCTGTCAGATCTGTTGGTGCTTGCAATGTCCCTTGGAATTGAATTCTGATTGAACTATTGTAAGGGCCTACTAACTGGATCGCACTTAACTTGTAACTCCCGTTTGGAATAATTACTGTACTTTGACTTGTTGATGCACAAGCATCCTTCCATGCATTTGTTAGGGCCTATTTAAAATATAATTAGGCATGATATATCACATGTAGGGTGTTTTTTCCCTCTTGAACATTGATATATTAAATATTCGTTTTTATAATAATTTATTTTTTTTGTCTTCTTAAAAATTGTTATGGTTTTCTTACACTTTTACTTTCATAGCTTTTATCGCTATTAAGTAAACAATGGAATTCTAAGTATAATTTCCAAAACAAAAGTAAGTTATTACTTTTCAAAAAAAAAAAAAAAATTACTCATACTTTAAAAACAATCCTAAAAGATAAACAAGATAATAAAGAAATCAATAGATGAAACTAGTGTTTGTAAGCTTACATTTTTTAAAAAAAAAAAATCAAATAGTTATCAAATAGATCTAAACATTTGGTTTTTACCTGAGTTATATCACCATTAAGTATAACACCATACTTTGTCACATCAAAAATAGCATCATTAGATTGAACTTTCATAATAGAAACATATAATAGTATGAAGGTTAGAGTCACCAAGTTCAACTTGTTGGTACTCATCTTGTTCTGCTTCTTCCTTGTATTCTTTTCTGATCTGTTTGTGAGTATTTTTTGAAAGTGTTTGAATGTTCTATCTTCATTTTAAAGTATTTATAAACTAAGGGAGAAATCACACACCATTCAGAAGTTTCTATTATTAGCTTGCTCCATTGCTCCAATTATTCATAACTAATTATGCTAATTGTTCTCTTAAATAATAATAATAATAAATAAATAAATCTCATTTAACAATCTTCAAATCTAATTTATCCCAAATTAGATTTCGGCCAACATTTCAATTAACCCAATTGAATCCAAAAATTAACTCCAATCAATAATTTTTCTTAAATCTCATTTAATCAAATTACTTACCAGGATGAAATGTAAAGTAAACTTCGGTTGACAAAAACATATGAAAATGTAGGATATTGTTAATTTGGTTATTTGTTGACCCTTTTGTGGTGAAAGATTGGTAATTGGACATAATTTCTTCTTGCCACCCTTATAGTCACAAAATTTTAACTTTGCCCTTGTTTTATTTTGAAAAGAATAATCTTCTCTTGAGATTCTTCTAACCAAAACCAAAGTTGTCCCACGGTTTAATGTTTTATCTATTGATGTTGTGAAATTTCAAAAACGTTTATGCGAGATATGTGGGTACACATTATACAAACAAGACCAATACTTAACTATGTCTGGCCGACTAAATCTAGTGCAAATATCCTACAGATCTTTTAAGCATAGATAGATTAAGTAGTATGCGATAAGAATAGATTTAAAAATTTCTAGAATTTATCCTAAAAATTCATTGATAACTAAACAAAATTCGATTTTTTAAGTACCAAAAAGAATCGACGTTAAAGAGAAAAATAAAGAAAAAGAACGCCAATTATTTGTTATAAAAAATACCCTACAAAATATATGGAATGCATCCATGTTATCCCAGGATTTTGTGAGAAAAATTTGAGTTACAAGATTATTTGGTATAACTAATAAACCAAAAGAATACTTAAAAGGAAAGAAATGTCTTCATTTAAAAAATTCAAAATAGGATATGTTCACTCCAAGTTTTTTGTATAAGAACTTGAGTGCTAAAACAATATGCAAATACAAAATTCTCTCTCTCTTTAACAAACAAACTTCCTTAGTATATATGTAAAGAAAATAACATTCAAAATTTTTGTATTAAATGGATCATTGTAGAAATAGCTTAAGCTGGTGGCGAAGAATTGGGAGCAAGAGAAGAACAAGTAGGAGGGTTTTGCTTCCCAGAAACAATGGGTTTCACATTTGCACATTGAGATGAAATAGGGCCTTCGCGTCCATTGTAAGTGAGGTCGATGTCAGCTAGCTCCACAGTTTCACATGGAATACTAGAACTACAAATAAGCTTTACTGCGATTGCATTACCAGAAGTACCTCTAATATTCTTGAAACTAACCTTATTAATCTTCACTTTAGATGGAATCTGAAAAGCAAGAAAGAAACCATGGTTACTTGATTTTGATTGAAATACTTCAACTGAGGGAAAATCGTCAAAAGTAAAAAGTCTCATAACTACATTACCTCCTTATTACATTTGTTGTATGGACAATATTCTTGATCTATGAGAATGGGATTGCTGACATTGACCATAATTATATCTTCATAATGCATATCAGAAGCTGTTCCAGCAGAAGGAGAAGCTGGCCATGTTTTAATTCTCAAACCATTTGATGTATTCATTAATGTACAATTCTTAACTTGAAGTCCCTCAACTGGTTCTTCAACAGCATACCTTCCTAAACTTCCTACACTGATACCATGTCCAGGCCCACAAGTCACATTGGTAATTGTTACTTTTTTGCTTCCATCTCCAAGTGAGATACAATCATCTCCAGTGCCAATGTTTGAATTGATGATATTAATTCCAATAGAACGTCCAATGTGGATTCCATCAGTGTTAATACTATTTTCTGGTGCATTTATATTTACATTTTGGAGCGTAAGGTTATTACAACCCAATACTTGGACATGAAAGTTCTTGCTATCTTTAGAGGTTATGTCACTCACAATTGAGTTTGTGATAAAACTAAACTTCAAACTCTGCATATTCCCAAAATAAAAATATATATTATAATAATAAAATAAACGTACATATTTAGTTGAAAAAAAGAACTATACATGAATGTTTAGTTTGATATAATTAAAATTCTAATCACAATATAGATTGCAATTGGATTGATATAGACGCTGGAAATGAGAAAGCTACTAAAATTGTTGATTAGATAATTTAAATGTACTTACCATGGGAATTCTTGCGCAATTAGGGTTTTTATCACAATCATTGCTTTCCCAAGCTTGTTTTCCTTGTCCGTCAAAAACTCCACCACTTGTCAATGAAAAATGATCGATATATTTGAAATGAACCCAATCTTCACCTGTCAGATCTATTGGTGCTTGCAATGTCCCTTGGAGTTGAATTCCGATTGAACTATTGCAAGGGCCTACTAACTGGATCGCACTTAACTTGTAACCCGCGTTTGGAATAATTACTGTACTTTGACTCTTTGATGCACAAGCATCCTTCCATGCATTTGTTAGGGCCTATTTAAAATATAATTAGGATGAAATGTCACATGTAGAGTGTTTTTTCTCTCTCAAACATTGATATATTAAAGCTCTATTTCTATAATCATTTGATTTTTTTTTTTTTTGTCTTTTTAAAAAAATTTCTACTTTCTTACACTTTTCTTGCCATGCCTTTTATCATTGTTAAGTAAACAATTGAATTCTAAGTAAAATTTCAAAAATAAAAGTAAGTTATTACTTTTCAAAAAAAAAATACTTATATTTTAAAAACACTCCTAAAAGGTAAACAATAAAACAAAGAAATCAATAGGTCAAACAAGCGTTTGTAAGTTTAATTTTTTTTTAAAAAAAAATCAAATAGTTATCAAACGGGTCTAAACATTTGATTTTTACCTGAGTTATATCACCATTAGGAACAGCACCATACTTTGTCACATCAAAAATAGTATCACTAGATTGGCCTTTCGTTTTAGAAACATATAATAGTATGACGGTTAGAGTCATCAAGTTCAACATCGTACTCATCTTGTTCTTCTTCTTTCTTATATTCTTTTCTGATCTCTTTGTGAGTATTTTTGGAAAGTGTGAATATTCTATCTTCATTTTGAAGTATTTATAAAGTAAGGGAGATATCAAACAACCATGCAAAAGTTTCTATTATTAGCTTTCTCCATTGCTCCCATTATTCATAACTAATTATGCTACTTGTCCTCTTTTTTTTTTTTTTAAAAAAAAAAAAAAAAAAAAAAGCTTTGTGCTACTTGTCAAAACTTTACCAATCTATTGGTGTCTAAGATTAAGCATTTCCCTTCATCAAAGTTTATTCCATAAATTTCTCTATGCACTGAAGATAGGTTTGTGGGACAAATTAAACAAAAACAAGTGGTGGGCATTTGTTAAATCTCATATTTTCTTTATTTATTAAAAAAACATTTAAAATGAAACTTAATAATAAAAATTTGTACTATCCATCATTAAACACTTCCAAATTTAAACCACGTGCAAGTGGTGTAGGGAGTGTTGGAAGGGGATAAGACGGGAAATTTATGATTTAAAGTGTTTGGTTTAATTTTTTTTAGTCGTCAATTTTAAACCTGTCATTTTGAAAAAAAAATTAAAGTGTTAGAAACAATTGAAAATAGTATTAGAAGCACTTTCAAAATATATTTTAAATAGTCTTGATGAAAAGAGTTTAAATAAAAATGATTTTTCTAAAATACTTTTTTTCTCTAATCATTCCAAACAGACCTTTAGTTTATTTTTTAAATGTTTTTATTAGTTTATCTTTTTTCTTAAAAAAAGAAGGGTAATTGTTTAAATGGAATGTGGAAATATTTACAAATATAGCAAAACGTTACTATCTATCAGTTATAGACATTGACAGATACTGTCTATAGAGCTCCTTGCTTAACAATCTTTAAGATTGATAGACGATCATGTCGTACGACCACACACCAAAACAAAGACTTCAATTTGAGGACTTAAATCAACAACCCTCGTAAGAAAACTACTTATTCTTACATAACAACAAAGGAAAAAAAAGGAAAACATCCCTATCCAGGATTTGCAACGCATAAATAAGGAAAAAAATCCAAGGGGGATAATAACGCATAATTTTCCAGATAAGGAAAAAAATCTGCAAGATGAACATTCCGAGATTCTATAAGATATTTCCAGAGACAACCAGCAAAACAATTATGATATCAAACGACAACCAACCTTAAATAAATATAGCCACAATCAATTCTTTAACAGACGCCAAAATAAAGACAAGGAAAACACATTCAACCTTCATATATGACAACAACGATAAATTTATAATCTAGGGAAGAGAGAACTTGTAAAAGAAAAAAAAAAAAAGAAAAGAAAGAAAAGAGGCTCTGATGCCAAATTTGTTGGGCTGATATTGAAACAATGTGGGTTTTTTGTGTAGAAAACTCGAGGCCCAAGTAAAGAAAACCAATTGGTCTTTAATGAAATACCAGCTGATTAAAAAATAATGTGCTGAAAGCACAATCCGTGTGAAACAATCTCTTGCCCTACACGTTGACGGCCAAGATTAGAGTCTTGCACTTCACTGATCTGAAGTCTTGAATGACTACTCCAATTTCTTTCATTTTGTTTCAGAGTGCTCAAGAGAAAAGGAGAGAACCGATGGGGAAATGTTGCTGGATTTGCTTGGAAGAGCTGATGAAGATTAAGATCAAAGACAATACAAGAAGAATAATCGAAGAAGAGAAGAAGGAAGACACAAAATTTTTAACGTGGTTCGGCCTCCATATGCCTACATCCACGGAGAAGCTGTATTCAAGTCTTGGAGAATTTCTTGGAGAACTACAGATGAGTTTAGCTAGTTTTTTTCTTTTTCTTTTTTTTTTTTTTTTGTATTTTTAGTACATCTATTTAGTATCTAGCTACATATGTATTTATACAGAAATTTGTTCAAGTGCAACGATTACAACGAACATTGTATAAGTTGATTTCATCATATTTCTTTAACAATCTCCACCTTGAAATTAACTTCAATAAGTTTCTTCCAACTCCTCATTTGCTAACTTTTTTCTTCTTCAACCTTTGTCTCTCAGCTCAAACCCAATGATGTTGAAGCACTTCTGAAGTTTAAGTTGGGTGACAACTTTGGTTAACATGTCGGAGACATTCTCAGAGGTATGAACTTTAAGAACTTCTACTTGTTCTCTATCTGTTCTCGTATGAAATGATACTTAACATCAATGTGTTTAGTTTGGTTATGATATTGTGGATGTTTTGATAAATGTATGGTACTTTGATTGTCCCAGAATAACATTATTGTATCTTGTTTAATACTAAAATCAAATAGGAGTCTTTTTAGACATAATCCTTCCTTTACAGCCTCTGATAATGCTATAAATTCAGCCTCAGTGGTAGAAAGGGCTACCACTGATTGTAATGTTGCCTTCCAACTTAATACAAAACTTCCATATAGGAAGATATAACCAGATAGGGACCTCTTTTTATCTAAGTCGCTTGTGTAGTCAGAGTCAACATAACCTATCAATCTTGGTTCACTGCTTAGAGCTTTTTGATACAGTAGTATGGCACTTAAAGTGCCTTTAAGGTACCTCATGATCCACTTTGTTGCCTCCTAATGCCTCTTACCCGGATTAGCCATGTACCTACTTACCAGACTTGTAACATAGGCAATATCTAGCCTTGTAGAAATCATTAGGTACATGAGACTTTCCACAGTTTGGGAATATGGAATTGTTGACATTAGCTTTAGGTGTTTAATGTCTGTTTCTTTAGGTGAGTTCTCTGCTGAAAGTTTGAAATGATGTGTAGTTGGAGTACTGACTGCTTTAGCTTCTGTCATGTGATATCTTTTGATTAGTTTTTCACAATATTGAGTCTAATCAATACATAGTTTGCATGATTTTCTCTCTCTTCTTATATCAATGCCTAATATTCTGTTTGCACTGCCTATGTCCTTCATTCAAATTATGATTTCAGTAGGTCTTTGACTTGTTTTAAGTCCTTCATAGTAGTTCCTGATAGCAATATATCATCTACATATAGAAGTAGATAGATAGGATGAGCATAGGTTTTAGTGTTTATATAAACACAACTATCATAAGAACTCTTAACAAACCCAGTCTTCTGTATAAAATCATTAAATCTTCTGTTCCAACACCTAGGTGACTGTTTAAGGCCATAAATAGACCTTTTAAGTAGACAGTAATGGTCTTCTTTCCCACTTACTTCATAGCCCTTAGGTTGGCTGATATAAATGGTTTCATCTAGGAAGCCATGTAGGAAAGCTGTTTTGACATCAAGTTGCTCTAGCTCTAGGTCTTGTTGAGCCACAATGGATAGTATGAGTCTGATAGATTTTTGCTTGACTACTGGGGAAAAAAATTTCATTGTAGTCAACACTTTGTCTTTGATTGAATCCCTTTGCAACCAGCCTAGCTTTATATCTAGGTCCTTGACCATTAGGAATACCTTCTTTGTATTTATACATCCATTTGGATGCAATTGGTTTGCACCCTTTAGGTAAGAGAACCAACTCCCACGTGTCATTCTTTAAAAGAGATTCAACCTCTTCATTCATAGCCTCTATCCACATTTAGCTTTAGCACAACTCACTGACTCTTCAAAAGTAAAAGGTTCTAGCTCATTATTCTTAAGCATTTAGAGCTAAGTTGATCATCATATCTTGAAGGTGGCACTATAATTCTTCTTTGTCTGTCTTTTGCTAAGCTATAATCTCTTAGGTCTGGTTCCTCTTGCTCAGGATCAAAAGCAACCTCTTCTACATCTTCTTCATGATGAGGCAATTGATAAGTATGTGAATTTGAGCTTGAGGGATTAGAAGTAGGATTTAGAAAGTGCTCCACCTTAATTGTATCTGTCTTTCCTTGTGGTGCTGA
The DNA here is from genome assembly GCF_027475165.1 of Benincasa hispida. Lineage (NCBI taxonomy): Eukaryota > Viridiplantae > Streptophyta > Magnoliopsida > Cucurbitales > Cucurbitaceae > Benincasa > Benincasa hispida. Next base: position 1,590,575 of record NC_143483.1, read on the forward strand.
ATCATTTGAATAAGGCTTTTGCATAAACATTTCTATCTCTCTTAAAATGATATCTCTGCTTGTTACACACTTTTTCTTAGTAGGATGCAACAATCTAAAGCCTTTCACCCCTTTAGTAAATCCCAAAAACATACATTTTACTGCATGGACAGCTAACTTCCCCTTGTTCTGGTGTATAAAACCTGTGCAACCAAACACCCTTAGGTTATTTAGGTTAGGAGGATGTTTGGTCCACCTTTCTTCTGGGGTAAGCAGATCTAGTGAGGTATGAGGGCATCTGTTGAGAGTATAGACTGTACAGGATGCTGCTTCAGCCTAAAACTTCTCAGGAAGGATGGCATCTGATAAGAGACTCCTGATTCTCTCCATGATTGTTCTGTTTAGTCTCTCTGCCACCCCATTTTGCTGAGGTGTGTACCTCACAGTCTTGTGTCTAATAATCCATTAAACTCTTCTGCACAAAACTCAAGCCCATTATCAGTCCTTAGACACTTTATTTGACAGTTAGTTTGCTTTTCAACCATAATATTCCAATCTGTGAACTTTTCAGACACCAAATCCTTAGTTTTAAGGAAGAATATCCAACATTTCCTAGAAATACCTGGCTTCACTTAAGGATTTAAAAGGTGAAGGGCCCCAAAGGTCTGAATGCACATAATCAAGGATGGCCTTGGTTGTATGCTAAGCCTTGAAAAAACTTTGCCTGGTTGCTTTGCCTATCACATAATGCTCACAGAAGAATAGGCTTTGATGAATTCCTTTAGGTAGAATTCCTTGATTGGCAAGAGTTTGAAGATCTTCGACACTAATGCGAGAGAGTCTTTTGTGCCAAAGATCTCCTTTAGTAGGCTCTTTAGAAGTCATAACTAGGACTGAATGAACTTTCTGAACTCCTTGAACAACATAGACCCCATTTATCTTTACCCTTCTGAAAATAGGCTTACTATTCTTCAATACTTCATAATAGCCTTCCTTTCCTCTGTATTCATAGCCTATTGAGTCAAGCATGCCTAGTGAAATCAAGTTTCTCTTTAATTTAGGCACATGTCTAAAATTTCTTAGTAATTTAACTGTCCCATCTTCTAGCTTAAGTGAGACAGAGCCAATTCCAATCACTGGACATGAGTTATTGTTACCCATGTATACTGAACCTCCATCCAGATCTTTATATGTGCTGAACCAGTCTTTGTGAGTTGTCATATGAAAAGAACACCCTAAGTCTAGAACCCAATCTAAGTTCTTAGCTGGTCCAACATCATCAGCCCTTTGATTTGATGTAGCTAGGGCATCTGAATAGAAAAAAGAGTCCTCCCAGACTGATTGACTTGACTGGCCTTTCTGTTGTGGTTGTGGTTGTTGTTGTTTGTTCTTCTGTTCATTTTTCAATTTCAAGGTTCTGCAATCCTTGATTAGATGCCCCAACTTCTTACAATACTTGCATCTAACCTTGGATTTTTCTTTACCTTCTTCTGTAGAATTGTGCTTGCCTTTTTCTTTATTGTTTTGCTTAGTTTTCCCTTTAAATATCCTCAACACTGGGTTTCTCTTTTGTTGGTTAGAAGCTCCATTTCTCCGATCTTTAGAGCTGAAATGATTATATCAGTTGATATTGAACCTCTTCCATAATTTAAAGTTGTCTTAACATCCTTGTAAGAGTCTGGAAGTGAATTAAGAAGCACAAAAGCTTCATTGTCAGCCCCAATCTCTTCACCTTGAGTCTTAAACTTTGTTGTAATTCTTTTAAATTCATCAAGCTTTTTTGTTAGTGTCTTTGAGGAGCTCATCTTGAATGAGAGAAAACTTTCTCTCAAGAAGAGTTGTTCAACAAGTTCTTTGTTTCATAAAATTCATTCAACTTAGTCCACATCTTGAAGGCTGTTTATTGATCAATGACCTGTCTTAGTACACTGTCTGATAGGTTTAGGACCAAAGTACCATTTGCAATTAGCTCCATATTCTCCCTTTCTTCTTCTATTGCAGTGGTAGGTAATTTAGTTGGGTCTTCAAGGCTTTGTGGGCCCTTTGTTGCCCCAAAATCGCCTTAATCTTGGCTTTCCACAAGCTAAAATCTCCTTTCCCATCAAATTTCTCAATGTCATATCTTGTTACTGCCATCTTTAGTTTTCTTTAAGATTCTGAATGCTCCAAGATCTTCTTTCTTTGGTTCTTGACTGATCTTGAAGATTTCTTGCAGGCTCTGATACCACTTTGTTGGGTTGATATTGAAACAATGTGGGCTTTTTGTGTGGAAAACTGGAGGCCCAAGTAAAGATAACTAATTGGTCTTTAATGAAATGTCAGCTGATTAAAAAACAATGTGTTGAAAGCACAATCCGTGTGAAACAATCTCCTGCCCTACACGTTGATGGCCAAGATTAGAGTCTTGCACTTCACTGATCTGAAGTCTTGAATGGCTACTCCAATTTCTTTCGTTTTGTTTCAGAGTGCTCAAGAGAAATGGAGAGAACCAATTGGAAAATGTTACCGGATTTACTTGGGAGAGCTGATGAAGATGAAGATCAAAGACAATACAAGAAGAATAATCGAAGAAGAGAAGAAGGAAGACATAAAATTTTTAACGTGGTTCGGGCTCAATATGCCTACATCCACGGAGGAGTTGTATTCAAGTCTTGGAGATTTTCTTGGAGAACTACAGATGAGTTTAGCTAGTTTTTTTTTTTTTTTTTTTTTTGTATTTTTCAGTACATCTATTTAGTATCTGGCTACATATGTATTTATATAGAAATTTTTTTCAAGTGAAACGGTTACAACAAACATTGTATAAGTTGATTTCATTATATTTCTTTAACAAAATTCATAGACAAAGAACTATGGAATGGAGATGAAGTCTAAAATTTAAGTTCTAGATTCATATCAAGTTATCTCATATGAAGTTATAATAATGTATTTAAATTGAGAAAGACTAGAAGTTTACCTAGTCCTCGGCCTAGGATTAGGATGAGATGGATTTTTCTTTACCGTACATACAGTAGGATTAATTCTGATTGGATCAATAATTAGTTGGCACTTAGACCCAACTTATGCAGTCTCAAGTCCACTCTATCTTAGATTTATCTTTCCTCATTCTTTTTCTGACTTTTTGCCTATTTCATCAAATCTAAATTCACCCATAACACTTATATTAATTCATGTGAATTAAACTATTAAATCATTACATGTACTCGAAGGAGCAATTGCAAGAACCAAGACAAAGAAGATTCAAGTGGCTTTTACACTACATCTTCAAAGACTAGCAACTTCATAAGAATCGACAAATAATTTTGAGCCCAAATTATATAGAATGTTAGTTCAATGAGTCAAGAAGAGAATGACATAAAGATGGCACGAGAAAAATCCTATAGTTTTGAAGCTGACATGGAGATAAAAAAAAAATGTGTAGATTTTGTGAAGAAAATGCTATTAAGTGAGTGTTTGCAAGCATCCTAGAAGGACCTCTAGCTTTACATCCAATGAACATTGCAGGCACTTCTCATTAATAAGTAGGTCGTGTTAAGGAAGCACACTGATTTGGCCTCTTTTACATTTATTTTTCCTCAATGTAAGCCCATGTTATAAGGGCTCAATATTAACAAAATTTGTTATTCTTTAGTCATTTTGTTACACGAGGAATTATCTTGTGTGTTTAGAGCAAGAGTTTTTCCTCCCAGCCTTTATATATATTGTGCCTCTGATTTTTATAAATATATACAAAAGCTAGGATTTTCTCTTGCACAATTATCTCTCTAATGGCCTTCCTCTTTTTGTTCTCTTATTGCCTTTCATTTTGTTAAGATGGTATAAGAGCTACCGTCAAACGATTGGGGGCCTTCAATTTTTTCCTTCTTTTGTCGTCTTCCTCTTATTGCTATAGTCCAGTTTATGAGCACTCAATCGTTCATATTAGGAACTGAGGAATCACAGGCGTCGACTTCATCTTTTCCACAGATGTTTGGGTCGGGTAACAAGATTTCCATTGTCAAGCTTAGTAATGATAACTTCGTTTTCTGGAAATTCAAGTTACAACTACTTTATAAGCGTATAATCTTGAATAGTAGCTCCAATCAGAACCTCCTTCTGAATTTCTCACCATCGAAGAAAAGATGGATATGGTTTCGTCCTCATCCATTCGAACTCATATTACCAATCCTGCGTAAAAAAATGGAAGCGTCGGGATCACCTTATTTCCTCATGGCTGCTTAGATCAATGAACGAAGATGTGTTGAATCAAATGTTGAGCTACCGTTTAACCAAAGATATTTGGTCCACTGTTCAAGGTATCTACTCTGCCCGATGTCTTGCTCAAGCTATACAGTTCAAAAGCAAACTTCACAACATGAAGAAGGGAGCTAAGCCTCTAAAAGAATACTTATGGCGATTCAACAATGTGTGGATGCTCTTGTATCCGTTGGTAAGCCCGTATCCAAGGATGATCAGATATTACATTCTGGCTAGGTTAGGTTTTGATTATAAATCCATGATCTCTGTTATTTCTGCTAGAACTGATTTCCCTCTCTATCCAAGATATCACCTCTTTGTTGCTTACTCAGGAATTTAGAAATGAAAGTAAGATTAGTCCTGAAGGAGCTTTGCCATAAGCTAATCTTATGTCACATAACTCAGAAAAGGATGATGAACAGCCCACGAAGATAAATGCTTCTCATTAATCTGGTCCCAATAGTCCGAGGGGCCATGGAAGTGGTCAAAACAGAGGGGGATGCTCCAATTGGAATGGTCAAAACAAGCCTCAATGCCAAATTTGTTCTAAATTTGGGCATATTGCAGACAGATGCTTTATTCGATACCTTCGTCCTCGGGTAACCTTGTCATCATCAAGTTATTCTAATAATGACGTCTCTTCAACTTCTGCTAATAATTTCTCTCCTATGTTAGCTATGTTTGCCTCTCTTGAACTGAATGGGGATAGTAACTGGTATCCTGACTCTGATGCTACAAATCATCAAACAAACAACCTCAATAACCTATTTACAAGATCTACATATGGAGGCGAAAGTCAAATCTATCTAGTAAATGGATCAGGTTTGTCGATTCTTCTTTATGGTTCTGATTCTTTTCTTTCCTCAAATTCATCTAATTGGTCCTTACCTTTGAATAATCTACTTCATGTTCCTTTAATTACGAAAAATCTAATTAGTATTTCTTAATTTGCGAAAGATAATAATGTTTATTTTGAGTTTCAACCTATTTTTTTATTTTGTGAAGGTTCATCTTCTGGCCAAATTCTTCTCCAAGGGTTGTTCCATGATGTTTTGTACCATTTTAATTAATCTATGTCTCCTTTTACCTTCCCAAAGCCTGCCTCACCATCTCTCCCTTCTCAAGTGTTGAACGCAGTCTTCACTTTATCTTTTGTTAATGTTTCTTCTAATTTATTGATATTTGGCATAAACGATTAGGCCATCCTCATTTCTCTGTTATTCAATCTGTTCTTAAAAATTTCAAGCATTCGGATGGAAGTATGAATAAAATAAGCTTTTGTGATGCTTGCATTTTGGGTAAACATCATGCTTTTCCTTTTACATCTTCTACTACTACATATACTCAACCATTGCAACTTGTTATCTATGATCTGTAGGGCCTCGCTCACACTTTATCTTGCAAGGGCTTTCGATAATACATTAGCTTCATGGACGTTGATAATAATTATACATGGATCTACTTCTTCAGACAAAATCTGATGTTTTTTCTACATTCATGGAGTTTAAAATTCTAGTTGAAAAATTATTGGGTCGCTCTCTATTAAGACTTCAAAGTAATGAGGGTGGAGAGTTTAAACCTTTCATTCTTTTTTTAGCACAACATGGCATAGAACATCGTATTACCTATTCCTATACATCCCAATAAAATGACATCATTAAAAGAAAGCATAGACATATAATGGACATGAGACTCACATTTTTATCTCAAGCTTTTCTTTGCCTCTTAAGTTTTGGGATGAAGCTTTTTCTATGTCTGTTTATCTCATAAATCGTCTTCCTAGCTTGTTCTTAATCGTGTTAGTCTCTTGGAAAATCTTTTTGGTCTTAAGCCAAATTATCCTTCCCTTCGAACTTTTGGTTGTAAATGTTTTCCATATTTGCGCCCTTATCAAACTCACGGACTATCTATTCGCTCCGTTCATTGTACATTTATTGGTTATAGTAACTACCACAAGGGATATAAATGTTTATTTCCTGATTGTCGTCTGTATATTTCTCGTCATGTCTTATTCGATGAATTGTATTTTCCATATGCACCACCATCGACAACCCACACTTCAACCTCACATATCTTTGACACAACATTTGTTTCTCCTATGTCATTTATTCTTGATTCACGCTCACAGAACTATAATAATATTTTCTTTGGTGGGTACCTCGTTACTTAGGGTTCCAAGAAGCAGTCAATTATATCTCGTTCCAACATGGAGGTCGAGTACCAGTGTTGCCCTTATGGCTAATGAAATGGTATGGATTCATTCCCTTTTAATGGAATTTTGTATTAATTTATCCCACCCTCCTATTTTATGGTGTAACAATCTCAATTCAGTTCATTTAAGTGTGAATCCTGTCTTACACTCTAAGACAAAACATGTTAAACTTGATGTATATTATGTTCGTGATCTGGTTTTCAAGCAAAAGATTCAGATTCGTCACTTTCCTATATCTGAATAAATAGTTGATGCTCTTACCAAACTGTTTTCCGCTGCTATCTTTTTCACACTAATGAGCAAGATAACTATTTTCATTGCACCCGCCATCATCTTGCAAGGGTGTTAAGGAAGCCCACTAATTTCGCCCCTTTTACATTTATTTTTACTCAATGTAAGCTCATGTTATACGGGTCCAATATTAACAACATTTGGTATTATTTATTCATTCTATTACACCGATGAATTATCTTGTGTGTGCTTAGAGCAAGAGTTTTTCCTCCCAGCCTTTATATATATTCTCATAAATATATACAAAAGCTTGGGTTTTCTCTTACACCAATTATCTCTCTAATAGCCTTCATTTTCTCGTTCTCCTATTGTCTTTCATTTTGTTAAAGGTCGTATATATTTTGACACCTTGAATCAAGCTATATATGTGAAACTCTTATTCAAGAGAACCATTGAGCAGAAGCAAGATCGTTCCAAACCCATTGTGAAAGAATAAAGCATTTACAAATATACAAGAACAGTTATGCATCATAGAGTAAATTATAGCATGCTTTTAATTAAAACAAAGGGAATCGAGTGACATACCTTTGAAGAACTCTTCTTCAAGTATTCCCTCGATCTACACCAGTCATGCATCCCAGCAAACTCGATCATGAGCACGAACGCAACGAACAACCAGTGTAATTCCACAAACTGTGAGATCCTCGAACCCAATCGAGTAATACTCGATCCTCGACCCTCGAACAACAACACTCGACATTACCACTCGGTTGCCTTGGTATTCTTGGTGTGAAAATCCATGAGGTGTAGGCTCTGTGTGAATTTGGTAGAGAGAAGGAGGAAGTATACGATCGAGTAAGTGGGAGAAATAGAACGTCTATCGATAGACATGGTACTCGATCGTCTAGTGAACGAGGGCTATCATCTAGTAAACTCGATCGTCATTCACTCTCCCAAAGGGCTATCGTATAGCTCTTCTTTTCTTTCAATCAAAATGTGATGTGATCATGAAAATGAAAACAGTTTTCACTTTTATTCATCAGTTATTAAAACTGAAAGAAACTTCCCATTTAAACACGGTTAAAGGAGAATAAATAACCAACCAACAATTATCTAATAATTATTTTTATTATAAATAAATATAATAACTAATTTATCATATTATATTTATAACCTTTAGTTTTAATATCACATCATATGTAATATATAAACCATAGTTCATTTCTCCTTTTTGACATTTAATATAAATCATATTTATATTAATTTCTCCAGTCAATGTATCGAATACATTAAATCAATTATATCACATATAATTGAAATAATTTGATTATATCATATATAATCAAATTCCCTCTTGTTAATTTGAACATTTCAAACTAACTCAAAAACTGATTCTCAACTTAAATCCATTGAGCTACCAAGGGGACTTTATGGACCTGTAGCTTGAAGCTCCAACAATACATGAATAACTGAATAAACTTTTTAATCATGATATCCACCATCCATTAACTGTCAGACATTCTACTAAAAACAGACAGCTGCACTCTTCTCACTACAAATATATTTCTGTGTCCATTGGATATAATTAATCAATAGTACGATGACCCTTCACAAATTGCTCGTAAGTACAGCTGAACCAATTTACCGTTTTACTCCTGTCGTTACATCTAACTCCTTAAGTACCACTGAATTCTCTAATGAACAATACATCATAGTCCTATTATCAGTGAACACTTCTCGAGCCATGAGAAGGTGTGGCGTCACATAGTTCAAGCCCCGGAATTAGCCTTTAAAAGAGTAATCTATCTTCTTACCCCTGCTTCGGGAAATGAGTGAATTCTGTCTTGTGTAGCTGAGTTCCCAGCTCCCCAATCAGACGTATCCCCAAAGTGGTAGGTTTTAGTCGTAGATCTAACCACTTGCACCCATACAAATCAAAGAACCGCCCTCATAGACAGGAGTTCCCAACTCACTCATGATTAAAGTCATGTTACCTATGGTCATCTTAGTGGAATGAAAGTCTCTGTCATGAACATCGTTATATAAAAAGACTAAACATTTCATGGTCCGGTCTTATACAAACTCCTTTCTATAGGATACCCCCGCTTGCATGTCTCTACATGAATGATCAGGATCAGACCATCTGTAGCACTTTACAACACTTGTAACATCTACAAAGCGAGTCGTATCCGTAGTATCACCAGGATAAGGTTTCCCTCCTTTATCCAATACTATAGACCATTTAAGTTATCACTTAAGACATGATCCACTTGTATGTCTCCACGTACATGCTTCAGTTAGAACAATAACCAGGGATCTTAGTTTATTGGTTTGTGGTTAATGCAACTAAAATATCTCATATTTTATAGACAATAATGAAGAAAATATCTCATATTATTACATCACAAATGTTTGTTCATACATGTGTTTACAAAATACAGTACCCTACGAGATTTAGGGCATCAACCCCAACAATATGTGTATTGCATCTCTCACTTCACTAATTTTAAATGGTAAAGACCTACACAAAAAATGAAAAAATAACATGTTACTTATGCCACGAGTTCTACTCAAAATTCCTATTTATAGAGACTTGAAGCATAATTGTTGTAAAAATTAAATAATATATTTTTTAATAACTTATGTTAGGAAATTGAGGAGCACAACGAAAATATGGATATGGAAAAATATACTACAATAATATTTTTATTTAATAATAATAAATAAATAAAAACTAAAACTATAAAATTGGACAATGGAAAATTTTAGTGGAATTTGGTTTGGATTTCTTACTAATGAGTATATCATTTTAAGATCCACCAAATGCCACTATTTATAGGCAAAGTGACAAGTAAGATGTGGACTTATATGGACACCAAGCATGAATTACTACAAGGCACATGGACAACACGAATGGTGACACATGGCCTTTGGGACACTAAGCACTGGGCATCTATTTTTATTATAATATTTATAATACTCCCCCTTAGATGCTCATATATATATATGAAATATGCCTCGTTAAAACCTTACTAGGAAAAACCTAATGGGGAAAAACCCTAGTGAAGGAAAAAGATTACATATTTCATATAATACATACTCCTAAAAGAATACAATATATTTACTCCCCCTCATGAAAACATTACTTAAGATCTCTGAGTCGCCGCATTCCAATGTTGTGCACCAATTTTTCAAAAGTTGTGGTTGGTAATGTCTTTGTAAATAAATGTGTCAGATTATCCTTCGAACAAATTTGTTGTACACTGATATCGTCATTTTCTTCAAGATCATGAGTGTAGAAAAGCTTCGGCGAAATATGCTTTGTTCTATCTCCTTTAATATATGCTCCTTTGATTTGGGTTATGCAAATTGTGTTGTCTCAGTATAATATTGTTGGAAGATTTTTATTAGAAGACAAGTCACACGTTTCACGAATGTGCTAAGTCATTGACCTTAGCTATACACATTTTTAACTAGCCCCGTGAATTGCAAGAATTTCAGCATAATTTGAGAAAGTGGTTGTTAAAGTCTATTCACCGATTGCCATGATATAGCAGTTCCTCCATATGTGAACAGATAACCTGTTTGAGATCTAGCTTTGTGTGGATCAGATAAATATCCAGAATTTGCATAACCAACTAGATCAAAATTTGATTTATTTGAATAAAACAAACCCATATCGATTGTTTCTCGGAGATAACGGAGTATATGCTTAATTCCATTCCAATATCTTTTTGTAGGAGGAACTATATCTAGCTAATAAATTTATTGAAAATGCAATATCTGGTCTTGTGTTATTAGCAAGATATATAAGTGTACCAATTGCACTAAGATGGTACTTCAGAACCAAGAATTTCTTTATTATCTTCTCGAGGTCAAAATATATCTTTTTTTATATCCAATGAACGATCTTCCATTAGAATATTTAATGGATCTTTCTTTAGCGGAAGCTTCTCGTGTGAGATCGCCTTGGATCCCGCGATTCAATTTTTACAATAAAAAAATCGTTATACTAAACTGAATGAATAAACACGTAAATTAGCATGCTATTGGGAAATCCGTTAGAACGATTCTTACCTTTGTAGATTCCTCAAGTGCCTTGAACAATCCTCTCCAAGGTTCCAACGAACAGATCTCCAAACAGTCATGATCACAAACATCTCCTTGAGCGATCTCAAACACTCCTAGGTGAATTACCTTGTTATTCTCTAGGATTCCAATAGAGGGAAAGGTGGTATCCAACTATTGGGAGGGGGAGAAGAGAAAAGTGTTATGGCGAGTTGAGAGGATTTATGGCTTAGAGAAAATTTTGCACAATAATACTAAGGAGTTGTGTTTGTCAGAGTTTTTTTGGCAACCAAAATGTGTGTTGCCAAAGGGCCATAGGGAGGTCTTTATATAGATAAGAGCCAAACATTTTTTCCAATATATTTTTCTTTTATATAATTAATTAAATAACATTTATTTAATTAATTAGTTCATTTAATTAAACAACACTTATTTAATCAATTAGCCTAATTAAATAACACTTATTTAATATGAACAATTAAATAACACTTATTTAATTTTTTATTTGCACAATAATTAAATAACTACTTATACATTAAACCTAATTTAATATATACATTTAATTATCATATACATCCTATGTCTTTGTGCAAAACCTCTCTATTAATTCACCTGAATTAATTTGAATCTTATTCAAATATTTCTCTCCAATTTAATTATAGATCATATCTACAATTAATTATATATTAATCTCATTAATATATAGTTTCCTCAAATTAATTTGAACAGTTCAAATATCCCTCTTAAGTGTCCTCTAGTGAGCTAACGAGGGGACCTAGTGGACCTGTAGATCAGAAGCTCTAATCATATGAGATTAATTGGTTAAACTCATTAACCAAGTTAATCAATATTCGTTAATTGTGGGTACATTTAATTAAAGATCCACAACTGCACTCTTCTCACTACAGATATATTTCTATGTCCACGGATATAGACCAATACCAACAAGTTAGTCTTTCACGAGTGTTCGCAATTCCAACTAGGTCAAATTATCGTTTTACCTTGGGTTACTTATGAATCCTTAAATATCAGTGCTCCTCTAGTGAACAACCTGTTTATGGTCCAATCAATAAACAGAAACCTCTCTCGGGCTAATGGGAGGATAGGTCTCTTTGTTCAAGTCTCGGAGACTCCACTTAAGGGAACACTAATCTACTCACCCTCAAGGAGGGAATGAGTGAATTCCATCTTATATTATTATGTTCCCAGCTCTCCACTCGGTCTCGTCTCGAAAATGGTAGGCATATTGGGTCAACGAACTGACCACCCTTACCCATTCAAATCAATGGAAAATTCCTCTTGAACAGGAGTTCATAATATAATCAAAATTAAGACTAAGTCGCCTAAGTCATCATATTAAAATAGAAACCTAACTAGTCAATAATATTACATATAGTGGTTACTATTTTGCGGTCCAGTCTTATGCAAACTCATTACATAGGATACCCCCACTCGCGTGTCACCTACACAAACACTTTGGATCATTACGTATGTATCAAATATAAAGTGGGTCGTACTCATAGCGTTACCAGGATAAGGTATCCCGCCTTATCCTTATACTATAGACCCTATAGGTTGTATCTTGAACATTGATCCCTGTATGTCTCCACATACAGTTCAAGATTCACAAGGCAGCCTTGGATGTTAATTTATTGGATTTAGGGTTATTTAGAAAAAATAGACAACAATACAAACAATAACATTTATTGATTTATTGTCTATAACTCTTTATTGATGACGGTCAATTAATAACATTTACTATCTACGAGTTTTAGGGCATAAAACCCAACAATCTTACCACCCTTTTTAACGAGCTACAGACTTACAAGTCCTTGATAAAAGTTAAAGGACAATACGAGGAGGCAAATGTTGGCAGTTCCTCAAAAAATTTCTACAGGGTTCTACCTCTAAGACTAAGTTCGCGCCTTCTTCCGCTGGCTCTAAGAAATAGAAGAAGAAGAAAGGTGGTGAGGGAAAGAATAAAGTTGTCTCACCTGCTACTGCCCAAAAGGGCAAAAAGTTCAAGGTTGCAAAGGGAACTTGTTTTCATTACAACTAGAATGGGCACTAGAAACGTAACTGCTCAAAGTACTTGGCTGAAAAGAAGAAGGCAAAAAAAGGTAAATATGATTTACTGGTTTTAGAAACGTGTTTAGTGAAAAATGATAATAATATATGGATATTTGAGTCAAGAACCACTAACCATATTTGTACTTCTTCACAAAAAACTAGTTCTTGGAAGCAACTTGAGGCTGAAAAGGTGACTCTATGGGTTCGAACAGGGGAGGTCCTCTCGGCGATTGCAGATGGGAGCTTAAAGTTATTTTTGAATTCAAAGTCTATATTGTTGGACAATCTTTACTATGTTTCTAATTTTAAGAGGAAACATGGTTGAAGAACATGGTTGTGGGACTGAATTTTTAGTAAAAGATAGGATGCAAAAACTCTTCTTGCATGGCCGCCTCAAACTCCATTAGCATGAAAAATTAGGTGTTAAGTTTTGTATGAAACAGTTCATAACCCACTTAGTTAGTGGGAAAATCCAATAATTGAATTTTTCCACTAACTAATTTTTTATTAAAATAAATTTATAATAAATCAATTTTTTTTACAAAGTATTAAATACATTTTTCATATTTTAGAAATTATTTAATTAAATAAAAATAAAAATTTAATATCACATATTAAATTGTCTTTGACACCTAATTGTGATTAATCACATTAATCAACTTTTAAAATACTTTCATGCTAATATTTTATTTAATATCTTATATCAAATATACTATCCAAAAATAAATAATTAATTATTTAATTGTAAATTATATCTCATATAAAATACAATTTTCTCTAAAGGTCGAATTTGAACATTTCAAATTTTCACTTCGCCTAGTTCTTCAATTTTATCCGTAGTGAGCTAGCAAGGAGACCCAATGAACCTATAGATCATGGACCCCAAGGATCCGAGACTAACCAATCAAAATCTTTAACCTAGTTAATCAACATTCGTTAACTCACAGGACTGTTCATTATAGCCTGCAGTTACACTCCCCTCACTATAGATATATTTTGTGTCCATTCCATATAATCGTCATCAATAAGTTGATCCTTCACAGGTTGTTTGTAACATCAGCTAGGTCAATTACCATTTTACCCCTGAGGTTCATCTTTTCTCCTTAATTGTCCCTCTAATGAAAAATTGATTTATGATCTTAATCACGAAATACATTCCCTCTCAGGCCAGCGAGAGGATGGGGCCCCTTGTTCAAGACCCGGGATCAGCCCTTAAGAGAACAACCTTTCTACTATTCCTAAAATGGGTAGGAGTGAATTTCATCTTGTAAATTCTATGTCCTCAGCTATCTACCTGATCTTATCCCTGAAATGGGAGGCATATTGAGCAGTGCTGCTGAGCTTACCCACACCTATGCAGATTATGGGACAATCCCAAATAAACAGGAGTTCATAGACATCTTAGGATTCAGATCAAGTTATCTAGGTCATAAAGAAGTGAAATTAACCAATGTTAACAGTAAACGGTGTTAATACGTAACAGTGATTATTTCATGGTCAGTCTTACACAATCTCATCGTGTAGAACACCCCCGCTCATATGTCTTTACATGAAGGAACTGATCACATCGTTTATGATACTTTATAACATTTGTAACAATCATAAAGTGGGTCGTATTCAATGTTATCTCCAGAAATAGGTACCCAACTTAATCCAAGTACTATAGACTGTTTAGGCTATTTTACTCAAACTTGATCCAGTTTATGTCTCCACATAAAGTCCAAGTATTCATGACAATAGTCAAGGGTTCATAGTTTATTGGATTTAGAGTTATTAAACAATCAATTCATTTTCATTTAACAATATTTGTCTGAATAAACTTCATATATGTTTATTGTTTACAAAGTACAAGTTTTAGGACATACAACTCAACAAACTCCCATTTGGACTAAAACTCCTAGTGGGTTACAAAAAAGTTGAGTATTGTGAGAGAAATCTAAATACAATAAACTAGGGCATCTTATACCCACTATTTCTCACACTTGCCCTATTTATTCTACCCGTAATCCTAAATTCTTCAGATGACCCTCAAAATTCTTAACCTTTTTGTAAACAGATCAACAATATTGTACTCATATGCTATTTATCTCACAATAACGTCTCCTCTTAGCATGATCTCTCTGATGAGATGATATTTGCGCTCAATATGTTTTTCGCGCTTATGGCTTCTAGGTTCTTTGGAGTTTGCTACTGCCCCACTGTTATCGCAATACAAAATGATTAGCATATGCATGTTTAGAACAACTTCCAAATCAGTTAGAAACTTCCTAAGCTATACTACTTCTTTGGCTGCTTCACATACAGCAACATATTCTGCTTCCATTGTGGAGTTTGTAATGCAGCTTTGCTTAATACTTCTCCATACTATTACTCCTTCATTTAGAGTGAACATCGATCCCGAAGTAGATCTCTTAGAGTCTATATTGATCTGAAAATCGGAGTCAGTATATCCTGTAAGGATCAAATCCTTATTTCCATATACAAGCATGTAGTTTCTCGTTCTCCTAAGATACTTAAAGACATTCTTAACAGAAGTTCAATGTGCATAACCAGGATTGGGTTGATACCTACTGACAATCCCTACTGCAAAGCATATGTCTGGACGAGTATATAACATTGCATACATTAGACTTCCGACTGCTGATGCATAGGGAACCTGCCTCATATCCTCAACTTCTTAAGGTATCTTAGGACATTATTCCTTTGACAAATGTATTCCATTCCTAAAAGGTAAAAGACCTCTTCTGAAATCCTGCATCTTAAACCTAGACAATAACTTGTCTATATAAAATGTTTGAGACATAGTTAGCATTCTATTCTTTCGGTTTCGAACTATTTGAATCCCAAGAACATACTGCGCTTCTCCAAGATCTTTCATCTGAAATTGGGTTGCTAGCCAATTTTTTATGTCAGTTAGGCATCCTACATTATTCCCAATAAGCAGGATATCATCTACATACAAAACTAAAAATGCTACAGTGGAGTTGATGATCTTTTTATATACACACGGTTCATCAACGTTCTGTTCAAAGCCATAAGATTTGACCGCAGCATCAAATCTTATATTCTAGGATTTGGATGCCTGTTTCAATCTATAAATAGATCTCCTCAATTTCCAAACCTTTTTCTCCTGACCCTGTTCAATGAACCTTTTTGGTTGGACCATATAAATACTTTCTTCAAGATTGCCATTTAGAAAGACAGTTTTGACATCCATTTGCCAAATTTCATAATTATAAAAAATGGCAATGGACAAGAGTATCCTTATTGATTTAATCACAGCAACAGGTGAGAAGGTTTCTTCATAGTTTACCCCTCAACCTGGGTATAACCCTTTGCTACTAATCGGGCTTTATAGATCTATACCTTCCCGTACGGTCTCTTTTATGCTTATAGATCCACTTAAAACCAATAGGTCTTACCTCATCAAGTTTATCTACAAGTTCCCAGACTGAATTAAAGTACATAGACTCTATTTCAAGGTTCATAGCTTTGATCCACTGATCTCGATCAACATCATCTATTGCTTATTTATATGTTAATGGATCCTCTAAGCCATCATCAGGTATGGTGACTACGGTTTCAATTAAACTCATATAACAGTCAGGCTGTCTCATAACCCTCCTACTATATCAAGGCTCTCTCAACTTTTGAGTAAGATGTGATGGACCAAATGTCCTTGATCTATCAACAATTCTTATTGATGAGCGAGCCTGGTCAACAACTTTTGTTGATCCGTCTGTAGCATCTTTTGAAATCTCTTCCAATATCAGTTTACTGTGGGGTTTATGATCTTGTATGTGGTCTACCTCTAGGAATGTGACATTTGTCGATATAATTATCTCTCATTCCTTTAGGGTAACCCACAAACAGACATAATTTTAAACGATGTTCCAATTTCTTAGGATTTTGCACCAACACGTGTGTCGGGAAACCTCAGATCCGAAAATGGTGTAAACAAGCTTTACACCCTATCTATAACTCATAAGGTGTTTCTAAAACACTCTTAGAGGGAACATTATTCAAAATGTAAGTTGCAATCTCTACTGCATACCCCCAGAACAAGTTAGACAATTGAGCATAACTCATAATGGACCGAACCATGTCTAACAAGGTTCTGTTGCTTCGTTCAGATATATCGTTCTGCTGAAGCATTCTCGGTGCATAGAGTTGTTACTGAATCCCATTTTCTATCTTATAGTCCTGGATTTTCAAGTCCAAATACTCCCCACGTCGATCTGATCGAAGTGTCTTAATAGATTTACCTAATTGGTTTTCAACCTCGGTCTTAAATTCCTGGAACTTTTCAAGAGCTTCATACTTATAATGAATTAGATAAATGTAATCGTACCTTGAATAATCATCAATAAAGCTAATGAAATATTCATAACCTCTCTGTGCTTTAACATTCATCGGTTCACAAAGGTCTGAATGCACGAGCTCAAAGGTTTCTTTAACTCGAAGACCTTTTCCAAAAAAAGATCTTTTTGTCATTTTCCTTCGAGACATGACTCATACGGCGGCAAAGAGTTATCTTCTAACTTGTTTAGAAGTTCACTTTTAACCAATCTCTCAATCCTATTGAGATTAATGTGATCAAATCTCAAGTGCCAAAGATAGGTACTTTGAGAAATGTGTTGCCTTTTTCTTTGAGTTTCAGATATTTTACACATTTATGTATTATATACAGCTTCAACTTTAGATGGTTTTAACTTGTATATGTTATTTTCTAAGTTTGCAGAACAGATTTGTACACATCTTTTTATAGTGAAGGCTTCATTATAACTAAAATTTACATTGTACAAACGTTCCAACAAATAGGGAATAGATATCAAATTTCTTTTACAAGAAGTTACATAAAGAACATTTTCTAAATATAGATATCTTTCCAAAAGTTAACTTAACTGCTCCCTCTACTTTTGCTAAGATGTGCTCCCATGATCCAACCCGGAGAGTAATCTCATCATCTTCAAGCTGCCCCCAAGAACTAGTTTCTTAAGAAGAAAAACAAACATGATTAGTAGCCCTTGATTCCAATATCCAGGTAGAATCTTCATTCTTCACTATACATGTGTCAATAACTAGTAAATATAATTTACTTTGTTTTTCTTTTTCAGCTTTCTGTGTAGATGGAGCCTTCCCCTTCCCAGATTCCTTCTTTTTCTTTTGAACACCTTTATTCTTGAAGAAAGAAGGGCCAGATTTACTCCCAGAAGACGATTCTTTCTAAGGTTTTCTCTTTGACGTTGAAGCAACATTTGCTTCTACCTCTGAACCTTTATTTTTCAATAAAGATTCATAAATCTGGATTTCATTAAGAAGAGTCATTAGGTTGTACTCTATCTTATTCATCATACCATTTATTTTGAATTGAAAAAAGCTCTTCGGAAGAGATTGCATGATGAATCCAACTTGACTCTTCTCATTCATGAAGTCTACGTTCACTTCTGCAATATTGAAGTAAACCATCACGTTCAAAACATGTTCCCTTATGGAGGTTTCTTCCTTCATTCTGTAGTTGCAAATGAATTTAATTGTGTCATGCATGACAGATGTGGATGATTGTCCAAACAGGCCCTTCAAAGAGTCTATAATCTCTCTTGCAGTAGCTAACTTTTCGTGTTTCTTAGATAGTACATCAGATATATTGGCTAAACTATAAACCTGAGCCTTCTCATTAGCTTTGACCCATCTGTCATACGCATCCCAAACTGTTTGATTTGTGTTGGGTCTAGGGGTTTGAGGACACTTCTCCATTAACATGAATCGAAGATCATCTATTACTAGTATTGTGTTGATATTTGATTTCCTAGTTCCGTATTTATCACCGTTAGGTTTTTTTGAAGTTAGCAATTGTATAATTGATGTTGTGACTGCTGAAAAGTAAACAAGTTATCAGTGAATTAATTAACTCTCATTTTTAATCCATTTTATTGAGCAAATAATAATGTACCCATTTTTATTATTCTTTTACTACAATACTTCAGTGAGTCAGAATAGCCCCCACCGAAGGGCAGTCGACTACTCCTTCACTGAATCAAGACGTTCTTGACTAAATACTAATACCATAGCTGTTGGGGTTGATACCCTAAATCTCATAGGGTCATGTAGTTTGTAAACACTTGTATGAACAAACATTATGTGATTTATAATATGCGATATTTTATTCACATTGTCTATGAAATATTTGATATTTTAGTTGCATTAACCACAAACCAATAAACTAAGATCCATGATTATCGTTGTAACTTAAACATGTATGTGGAGACATACAAATAGATCGTACTTTAAGTGATAACCTAAATGGTCTGTAGTATATGGATAAGGTTGGGTACCTTATCCAGGTGACATTACGAGTATGACCCGCTTTATAGATGTTACAAATATTGTAAAGCGTTACAAATGATCTAATCCTGATCATTCATGTATTAGACATGCGGACAGGGATATTCTATACAAAGGAGTTTGGATTAGACCGGACCACGAAATGCTTAGTCTCGTTATATATTGTCGTTCATAATTGAGACTTTCATTTCACTAGGATGACCGAAGGTAACATGACCTTAATCCTGATGAGTTGTGAACTTCTGCCTATGAGGGCGGTCCTTTGATTTGCATGGTGACAGTGGCTAGATCGCCAACTCAACAAGACTACCATTTTGGGGATTCGTCTGATTGGGGAATTGGGAACTCAGCTACACAAGATGGAATTCACTCCTTCCTCGAAGCAGGGGTATGTAGATAAATTGCTCCTTTAAAGGTTGATTCCGAGTCTTGAACAATGTGGTGTCACACCTTCTCTTGGCCCAAGAAAGGTTTAGTCATAGTGGGACTATGATCTATTATTCATTAGAGGGATCAGTAGTATTTAAGGACTTAGATGTAACTACAAGGAAAACACAGTAGTTTGGCCCAGCTATACTTACGAGTGATTTGTGAAGAGTCATCGTACTGTTGATTGGTTATATCCAATGAACACAGAAACATATTTGTAGTGCGAAGAGTGCAGTTGTCGGTCTTTAATGGAGTGTCTGGCAATTAACGGATGGTGGATAATGTGATTAAAGAGTTTAATCAGTTATTCACATACCTTGGAGCTTCAAGCTACAGGTCCTTAAGGTCCCCTTGGTAGCTCAATGGATTTAAGTTGAGAATTAGTTTTTGGTATTAATTTAAAATGTTCAAATAAATAAGAGGGAGTTTGATTAGATATGATATAACTAAATTAATTCAATTATATATGATATACTTGATATAATGTTTGATACATTATTGTTTGATTGGAGGAATTAATATTTGAATATGATTCAAATATATTTTCTATGAATAAGATTCATAGTTATTAAATTTAATATAAATATGATTTATATTAAATGCCATAAAATAGAGAAAAAGATCTATGGTTTATATATTGTATTTGATGCAATATTAAAACTATAGGTTATAAATACAATATGATAAGTTAGTTATCATATTTATTTATTAATTATTAGATAATTAACTTTTTTTCTCTCCATAACCACCCTTAGTGGGTAATTATTTGGTTTTATGAAGAAAGTGGGATAAAATGAAAATAGTTTTCTAATAATTCAACAAGATATCAGATATACTATCAAGTTACTATACGATAGCTTCAGAGACTATACAATAGTCTTCTTATCTAAACGATCGAGCAAGTTGTCTATGAAATAGACTTTGTCGTCAACTCGATCTTCTTCCTCTTCAAACTTTAAACCTTTCCTCTAACCAAAATAAGCCAGAGACCGCCACTTCTGGATTCTCACACCGAGAATACCAAGGTAACCTAGTGATAATGTCCGGTTGCTGTTTGTTGCTGTTCGAGGGTGTTGAATAAGAAATTTTGAACCAATCACAAGTCACCACGTCGTTTGCTAAATTAACGACGAAGTTCTAAATCATTGACTTTGGGTCCAATTAAAAGTTGACATATGTCCCGAATTGAATTGAAGACAAGTTTTAATAATGTCACGCGAATGAATAAGATGAGATTAAATTGGTCCAATTTGATATTACTATTTGGGCTTAAAGTCCAAACTACAAAACAAGTTGAATTGGACCCAAATTCCAGATCAGGCTAAAACCAACTAATTGGGCCCAAGGGTCAAGCCCATGGACTAACCAAGCCCACGAAGCCCACCTGAGAACTCTATAAATAGAGAAGTTCTCTTCATTTGTAGGGCCAATATTTTCTACATTCAGAAGACCCAAAGAGAATTCACTAACAAGCAGAGGACTCCTGAAGACTCCTGGAGCTGCACTCCAATAAGGCAGAAACCTTTGAAGACACAAATACTCTTCCAAGACTTCTACTTAGAGCTGCCAAGACTTCTGAAGCTGCACTCCTATAAGGCAGAAGACCTTTGAAGACACAAATACTCTTCCAAGATTTCTACTCCAAGCTTCCAAAACTCCTAAAGCTGCACTCCTATAAGGCAGAAGACCTTTGAAGACATAAATACTCTTCTAAGACTTCTACTCCAAGCTTCCAAGACGTCTACTTCAAGAACGTTCGGTGCTTTCCTTCTCCAAGTCAAGCATATTCACCCAACTGAGAGAGAATCAGAGGATCAAATATTAGAGGTCGAACCACATCGCATAATATCAACTCCAACACCAACACCAACTCAAGTTCAACTCCACGATACGTTTCTCCGGAAACCTCGTGCGAATAAATTGGCACGCCTGGTGGGACATCTCTACCTCTCATCTCTCTCTAGTCATTCGAGACAAGAAGTCTACAAATGGCACCAAAGAAAGTTGCATCCAAAGCTACCATCGCAAGCAACACTTACATAAGCCTTGTCATCACGAAGGAAATTTGGGACCAGCTGATGGAATCTCCTAAATGAGGGATCGTCATCAGAAAAAATCCCTTGTTCGACAACTATGTTTCTGTTACTGATCTATCAGAGAAAGAATCACATCTTGATGTAGTGTCTGTCATGATGACTGACGTAACGACTAAGTCCACCATGGCAAAGATGGAGGTAAAGATAAACCTCCTAATGAAGGTTGTAGAGGAGCGAGATCATGAAATCGCTGCTTTAAGAGATCAAATACAAGCTCGAGATACTGCTGAATCAAGTCAATCCCCAGCTACAAAAGCCAATGACAAAGGAAATATTGTCTTGCAGGAAAGTCAGCCACCACAATCCACCTCTGTAGCCTCTCTGTCAGTATAACAGCTCTAGGATATGATCACAAACTCCATAAGAGCTCAGTACAGAGGATCGTTGTAAACTTACTTTATGTACTCGAAGCCATACACCAATAGAATTGAAAACCTAAGAATGCCAGCTGGGTATCAACCTCCAAAGTTCCAACAGTTTGATGGAAAGGGCAATCCAAAATAACATGTTGCACACTTTATTGAAACCTGCGTAAATGCAGGAACCAGAGGAGACCAGCTAGTCAAGCAGTTCGTCCGTACCTTGAAAGGAAATGCTTTCGATTGGTATACTGATTTGGAGCGAGAAGTGATTGACAGTTAGGAACAGCTAGAAAGGGAGTTCCTAAACCGCTTCTACAGTACAAGGCGTATTGTTAGCATGATGGAGCTATCAAACACCAAACAGTGGAAGGGAGAGACAGTCATCGATTACATCAACCGATGGAGAGCTTTAAGTCTGGATTGTAAAGATAGACTTACTGAATTATCTGCAGTGGAGATGTGCACTCAAGGCATACACTGGGAGCTTCTCTACATCCTACAAGGGATAAAACCTCATATGTTTGAGGAGCTGGCAAACGCGCTCATGATATGGAGTTGAGCATTGCCAATAGGGGAACTAAAGATTTCCTAGTCTCTGAAGGGAGAAAATACAAAAAAAATGTCAAGGGCACTGAAAAGATCGTGGGTAGTGCCACAAAAGAATCTATGGTCGTTCATGTGACCCTGCTGAAATTTTCCTTCAAGAGAAAACAAACAAAATTTGAAAGAAGGCACAATGAGGGCGAGAAGAGTCGTCCAACTCTTAAAGAACGACAAGAGAAGGTTTATCCATTCCCTGACTCTGATGTGGCAGATATGTTGGAGCAACTACTAAAGAAGCAACTTATTCAGAATCGGAATGCAAGCGACCGGAACAAGAAGGAAAAATAGATAATCCTAACTACTGCAAGTATCATCGGGTCATTAGTCACTCAGTTGAAAGGTGCTTCGTACTAAAGGAACGAATTATGAAGTTGGCTCGTAAAAGGAAGATTGAGCTAAATTTGGATGAAGCAGCTTAGACAAATCACGCTACAGTAGCGGTGACTTCAAATGTTCCAATACTGTCTGTGTCCCATGCTCAAAGACAAGGTCTGATCCAGTTTGGAGAATTCGAGCCTATAATTGTTCGGTTCCAACAAGAGATTCAAACAGCAAATTCCGAAAAGAAAGATGAGCTTTTTGAAGATGACAACGAATGGTGGATAATAGTGACTCATCGAAAGAGAAGACAACCAAACTCCACCCAAAAAGAGTCGCGTTCCTATCGAAGCTATAGAAGAAGAAACAAGACTCATAAAAAGAAAGGCAAAAAGATGACATGGAAGCCTAAGCCTGCTAAGAAAGAAGATAAGAACTTCCCTCAATTCTGACGGCCGGCAACTTCGGTAGAATTTCTCCCAAGAAGCTTTCTCAATAATCATCTAGAGAAAATATTAGAAGTTATTGCATGTCACACTGTCGGCAGTGGAAGTCGACAACAATCATGTAACTGCTGAAGAAGTCAAAGACTCAGAAGAAATGAAGTAAAGAACTTCTGTCTTCAATCGTATTAAACCTTCAAGTGCTCGATCTTCAGTCTTTCAAAGATTGAGTATGGCCACGGTAGGAGAAGAAGACCAATGTCCAACGACTACTTCTGCTCGAACTTCATCCTTCAAAAGACTAAGTATATCCACATCAAAGAAAGATCAACCTCCAGCATCTGCTTTCAATCATCTTAAGATAACAAGCGATCAACGTAAAGGAAGGATGAAAATCTTGAAGCCAACATCATTTCATGAAGAAAACAATGACGAAAAGATTCACAGTCGTGTCCCTTCATGCATGAAGAGGAAATTTTCAATTGACATAAGTACAGAAGGTTCCTTGATAGTGAAGCCAAAACTCATCATATTGACGAATCCTACAAATGAAGAGGATAATCAAAACCATGATGAAATAAGAGCTTCTGAAGTTTAAATGAAAAAGCTCCTTATCGCAAGAGCCTAAACTACATGATGCTCCTAGCCCGCATGAGCTTAAAATGTGAACGGCACAAAAAAAAATTATATGAACTACGTTACGACTTGATCCCTTTCATTATAAAGGGTACGTAGGCAACTTAAAGAAATTTAAGTTCAGTCGCGCATAAAAAGAAAAAAGATTCTCTTCGAACTACATTATGACTTGATCCTTATCATTAAAAAGGGTATGTAGGCAGCTTGAAAGAAACTTCAAGTTCAGTTCAGTAAAAAAAAAAAAAAAAAAAAAAAAAAAAAAAAACTTGAACTATGTCATGATTCGATCCCTTTCTTTCAAGGTACGAAGGAAACTTAAAGAAATTTAAGTTTAGTCCATCAGAAGAGGTACCACAACCACCTACGTATAATACTACAAGATTGATGCTGATCATCCCCGTGAAAGAATGACACTTCAGATTGAAGATGTTCATCCCTATTGGGGGCAACACAATGGGTTAAAGATGTTCATCCCTCGTAATGAGCCAACACAGTAAATAAAAGGAACACACGTGGAATGCGCTTCGTTTCCTCTTTAAAAGTAAACTTATATGCTCCTCCATCTTCAAGTTTAGAGGCTCCATCGATGCTCCATTTTCACGCTCAAAGTTGCAAAGTCGAGCTCAATGTGAAAATTCATCGATGCTTCATCACACTCAAATGCAGAGGATTTATCGATGCTTTGTCAAACTCAAATGTGAAGGTCCCGTCGATGCTTCTCCATCTTCAAGTTTAAGGTTGGTGTGCATGGCTCGGCTCCATCTTCAATGACTCGGTCTACAAAATCATGACGTAGTTTCGCTTTATCTCCAAAGTCGTGGTGCGGTTTCGTTTCTTCTCCAAAATGTTGGCGCGACTTCGCTTCATCCTCAAAGTCGTGGCGTGGCTTCGTTTCATCTTCGAACTAATGACACGGTTTTACTTCATCTCCAAACTGATGACGCGGCTTCACTCCATCTTCAAAGTCGTGGTGCGGTTTCATTTCCTCTCCAAAATATTGGTACAACTTCACCCCTTCTCCAAAATTGGTGTAGCTTTGCTTCCTCTCCAAAAATGTGGGTGTGGTTTCACTTCATATGCGAGATTAAGTTTGGTTTGCCTAGCTCTACCTTATATGCGAGGAAAACTCTTACCGTCTGGCTCTGCCTTGTACGCGAGATCGACTCTAGCCAACCTGACTCCGTTCAAAATCTTGATGGCACATTCTTCTCATCTTCAAGGTTTGATGACATATCTGCCTCATCTTCAAATACTCAATGGCATATTTCCCTTATCTTCAAATTTTGATCAAGGAGTAAGGTAACAAGGCAAACCTTTCGACGATCCTCCCTAGGGTGATCGAATGGGAGAGTTGTGTGCCTTTGCGGAGCCCCTTCCCATGACGATCAGGATACACGAGCGGCGCTACAAGGTAGACCTTTTCGAGATCCTCCCGAGGGTGATCGAATGGGAGAGTTGTAAGCCTTTGCGAGGCCCCTCCCATGACGATCAGGATACACGAGTGGCGCTACAAGGTAGAACTTTCTGAGATCCTCCCTAGGGTGATCGAATGGGAGAGTTGTAAGCCTTTGCGGGGCCTCTCCCATGATGAACAGGATACACGAGCGCACCAAAGACGGGTCGATGAGATTAAAAAAAAAAAAACTTGTTTTGTTGTGCTCCTTTGGTTGCACCGGAACTTCTACAAAAAAAAGTAGGGGGCAAGTTAGTAAAAAAATAATAATGATAAATAATAATAATAAAAAAAGAGAGAAAAAAAAGAAAAAAAAGAAAAAAAGAAAAAAGAAAAAAATATATATGAAAACAAAAAAGGAAGGGAATCCCTAATTCCCCATCTTTCCTTCTTTCTTCTTTCTCCTCACTTACAGTTTCCTACTGCAATTCAAAGCTGATTTGCAATCCGAGTCCGATTGACAAAGGATGTAAAGAAGGTAAGATCGAAAGAGAAACACAATTCAAACTGCAAAGGACGTAAGAACAAAGGAGATCACACTACAAAATGAAGAAGAGCATGCGTCCTACCGGTATTTATATAGCTAAGTTCGATGGGATTTTTTTCTACTAATCAGTTGAAATCTGATAAAATCACGGGTTACTCGAACTGAATACTGTTTCTTTTGTTGTGGAACTCCGATTCTTGCTTAAATTAGTTAAGAGTCAACAAAAAAGATCATGCTCGATTGGAGGCTGCCTGAATTAGGGGTCACGGTGGAGTTTTGAATCCCTAGATTCAACGGTGAGGAGTTTTAAGCTTAAGACTTGAGAGAATCTGGCATAAGCCAACAGTATGGAGAAGGAAATCTCGCTAAGGCTGGTATCGCTAGCCACAAAGCAGACGACTGCCTGAGATAAAAAAAAAAAAAAAAAAATTATTAATAAAAAATAATAATAATAATAATAAGGGAGAATCTCGCTCGAAATCCTCTTGCTGGTGTCGCTCTCTCCCACAATCTCGCTCGAAATTCTCTCGCTCTCTCCCACGATCTCACTCTCTCCAGTGTCGCTCTCTCCAAGATCTCGCTCTCTCTCACTTTCTCGCTCACAATCTCACTCTCTCCCACGATCTCGCTCTCGCTCTCTCTCACTTTCTCTCCCACAATCTCACTCTCTCCCACGATCTTCTACTTCAAGCTTCCAAGACTCCTGAAGCTGCACTCCTATAAGGCAGAAGACCTTTGAAGACACAAATACTCTTCCAAGACTTCTACTCCAAGCTTCCAAGACTTCTACTTCAAGAACGTTCGGTGTTTTCCTTCTCCGAGTCAAGCATATTCACCAACCTGAGAGAGAATCAGAGGATCAAATATTAGAGATCGAACCACATCGCATAATATCAACTCCAACACCAACACCAACTCAAGTTCAACTCCACGAAACACGTTTCTCCGGAAATTTCGTGCGAATAGAGGGTGTTCAAGTTGTTCGTTGCGTTCGTGAACAAATTTGATTGAAGGGTTTACTTGAAAAATGGTTCTTCAAAAGTATAATCTCTCATCTTTTGTTTTTATTTCTGAAGCATGTTGTAATTTATGTTTTGTGCATAATATATTATGTATGATTGTAAATGTATGTGTTCATTCACAATGGGGTTTGGACGATCCCCTTCCGCTCAAAGATTCTCTGTAAAAAGAGTTCCTTCAAGAATAATTCTCATCCTTATAGTACTTAGTTACTGTTTATTTAGTCAAGAAATTTACTAACACTTAGTAAGTTTTGTAATTGTAAACCCGCCATTTTCGAATTACAGAGATCGGAATCAAACAAGCCCTCGAAGTAGAAACAACTGTTTGAAAATAGACCTAAGTAACTTTATCCATTTCTGGAGTTCACAATGTTCTATATCCTATGTTACAACCCTCCGAAGGGATCGTCGTGATTAACGACTAGCTAGTACCGCCTAAAAACGATAGTAGGTGCAACATAGAAATCTCACTGTATGACCTAATGGAAGAGACCGTAGGACGTGTTGACACACACCCTTCACCCACTTACTATGAACTACTTCCCCTATTCACATTGGTATTGACCCATGCAAACACTTTCCGAAGGGAGGTTGCCCAAATAGTAACTCGATGTCGAGCATGGACCTCACAGTGTGAACTCTTAGGGACGTGAGAGCTAGAAATAATATATCTCATATATTATCAAACTCCCACTGAAGTGTTCTAATTTATAAAATTGGGTATTGATTTGATTATTGACTGGCTAATTTTATACAACCTAAGTCTAGGTAATTTTTCCTAGTATAACTTTTATTGGGATTTAACCTATGATGTCTAGGTGATAAATCAATTTTATTACCTTACATCACTCATGAATGCTCATAAAACTAGGGTTATTGACGTAGATGCCAGTTTAATCTCTAGGTAGGATGTATTCCGTAGACCGTCAATTTAAGTACCCCCAACCTTAGACAAGATTTCCTCGGGTAAGTAAACAACTCTTGTTTTATAAGTAATCGACCTATTTTAACTCTTAAAAAATCTATTGAATTGCACCGGCTAACCCTAGGTGAGCATGAAATTTATCTCTGTTATAGATTTTAAAAGTCTAGGTTATTTTATAATAATTATAAAATAAAATATAACAATTATAAGCCTCGAACATTCATCTATAACATTGTTCATTCTTCGTGATGTGCGCTAAAGTGTATTATGAATAAAGATGTAAGGCAAGATTGAGGTGAATGAAGATGAATGGTGAATCAATTCTCTAAGTGAGAAGATTGGATGATGTGTTGAGATGCGTTACACTCTGTATAATGCGTACAAGCTTTTCTTAAGTCAGATCCAAGTATAAATCTAATTTAAGTTCCTGGTAAGTCCAAGATCGAACACAGAAATTTATGCTAGACTAACGCAGACCTTGCGCTGCAACAGTTGCAGAAGGGTTCTAAATTAACGTGAGAGAAGTTTATCTACATTAATCTTACTACATACATACAAGAAGACACAAGAGTTCAAGTGAAACACGGGGCTTAAGAATGAATGGTGCTAAGTGCTAGGGGTATGTGTTGATCCAAGTGTTCAGAAGTGTGGGTAAAGATGAAGATGAGATATGCTACAAACCAAATGTATGTAGATGCGTTAGGTTTCTATTTATCTGATCTTGTTATTCAACACTTCTCAATGTGAATGCCACATATGTTCCTATTTCTAGGATGCACGTGTTGGTTACAAAAAGCAGTGAAACATAAGTATTTTTATCTCTAAATCTACTGTGCGTTCTGACTCAATGCGTTTCTAGCTATCCTATTCTTTCGAATGGTTTTAGCTGAGATAACTTCAACCAGATAATCAAAATGATTAAAGCTTTAGAAATTAAGCATGCAACAATTCACAAAAGCATCTATCACACAATAGAATGTAAGCAGAGGCAAAAGTGATGGATCAAATGCGCGATTTAATAAAGAACGAAATTGTCTTTACAATGATAACACTTAATCGCATGAGATGAAAAATGGAAATGAAGTGAAATGAAAAGAGTTAAGCCGTAGAGTTCAATCTCTTATCCTCTTTGGTTTGATCTAAATACGTGTACAACCAACTTGGTGAAGAAGTGAAGAAAAATTCTCTCTCGAGCTTGGACTTCTACAATTCTCCTTGATCAACGATGACAATGGTTCTTTCCCTCCTATGTTCTTTTTGCTGTAGTAAAGTAACTATCATCTAAGTTCTAAAGTTTTCTACCTGATTATGGTATGTGATCTATGATATCTTCCTTGGTTGCAAGTCTTCTAATTTATAGGTGTTTTTCTCAGCAACTGGTGATATGATAGCATTAATTTCCATGCCTTGGTCAGCCGCCTGCCAGTTCAGTTGTTTTTGAGACGCCGACAGTCAGATACCCAAACTTGCAAGTGGTGATTTGATAAGAACAATACGAACCAATGTGTCTTCTTTGCGTTGGCAACTTTTGGATGCATGACTTTGCGTTAGTGAAGCAGTTATATAAAAAAGAATGTTTTCTTAAAGACTAGTACTATTTGAGGAATTCCATGTGTTTTTCCTTTAAGACAAATGTGTTTTTTTCATTAAGAATCCTGATTGTTCTAACTTTTGAGAGACAATAACTTGTATTTCTATAAGTTATCAAACATGCTTCTTTAAAATAACACCATGCTTAAATATAATACTTATATTAAATTATGAAAATATAAACATGCATACTATATACATTATAACACATATAACATATAACAAATGAAAGTCACATGCTTATCCTACGATGGGGTTTTTTTTTTTAAAAAAAAAAAAACTATATGGCATACTTTATGCACACATATTAAAAAAAAATATCATAGCATCACATGCATAATAATTAAACAACACTAAAGTGGACCAATTTTGGCATTAAAACAAACAAACTAAAAAAAAATACAAAAATGGTTAAAAATGGGCTTCAACTTGAAACAAGACCGCTCGACCTGACCTGAACCACCCGAACCGGCTCTCCAATGCTCCAAATAAGGCTGAACCGAACCGTAGGAGGATGAACCGAACCAGAAACCAGCAAAATTGGTCGAACCGGCTCCATCCGTGCGAACTGGCTCATGAACACGCGCCTTTCTGGACTGGAATGAACAGCGTCGCAACGCTTCATCCCAATGTTGCAACACCATGGGTTTTATGAAGAACAACGTTGCAATGCTATCTGGCCAACGTCGCAACGCTGCCTAGCAGAAGCTTCGAATCTAGTTTTCTTCTGCTGACCTTGCTTGCTTCAAACTTCGATTACAACCTAATTCAACTCTATTGACTCCAGAAAAAATACAAACCCTTTGCAACATATTAATGCTCATATACATATGAACAATTACAATTTAAACAACAAAATTAATGAGAAAGCTGATGCCAAAATCGCAATATATCCACTTTAGCCCACAAAGCATTCATCATATGAAAAACACCCACTAAATGCAATAGAACGTTATAAGCATGCTTTGATACCAATTGATGGATAAAAACAACATGCACAGCAGAAGAAATTGAACAATAACGCTCTAATTACATTAATGAACTAGGGTTATACATGTAAAAGAGTTAGAAATATAACCTTTGTAGTTTCCACAAGAATCTTCCTCTCCATGAACAATCGGTACCACCAACGGTAAATCCTCGCTATTCTCTGATTCAAGAACACGGTTGTGGGACTGAACTTTTAGTGAAAGATAGGAAATTTCACTTAATAATTTAGAGAGTAAAAGAGATTTTGTGGAAGATAATGATCAAAAATCAAAGAAGCATTAGTTTTTAGTATTTGAAAAAAAAACTATTTACAAACCAAAACACATGAAAAAAACTCTTCTTGCATGACTTTCACCTCAAACTCCATTAGCTTGAAAAATTAGGTGTCAAGTTTTGCATGAAACACTTCATAACCCATTTAGTTAGTGGGAAAATCCAACAATTGGACTTTTCACTAACTAATTTTTTATTAAAATAAATTTATAATAAATCAATTTTTTTGACAAAATATGAAATACATTTTTCATATTTTAGAAATTATTTAATTAAAAAAAATTAATCAAATAAAAATAAAAATAATTTAATATCACATATTAAATTTC
The DNA here is from genome assembly GCF_027475165.1 of Benincasa hispida. Taxonomy (NCBI): domain Eukaryota; kingdom Viridiplantae; phylum Streptophyta; class Magnoliopsida; order Cucurbitales; family Cucurbitaceae; genus Benincasa; species Benincasa hispida. Next base: position 1,621,672 of record NC_143483.1, read on the forward strand.
CTTTAACACCTAATTTTAATAAATCATATTAACCAATTTTTAAAACACTTTCATGTTAATATTTTATTTAATATCTTATATAAAATATATTCTCCAAAGATAATTATTTAATTATTTAATTGTAAATTATATCTTATATAAAATACAATTTTCTCTAAAGGTCGAATTTGAACATTTCAAATTCTTACTTCACCTAGTTCTTCAATTTTATCTGTAGTGAGCTAGCGAGGAGACCCGATGGACCTACAGATCATGGGCTCCAACGTTCCGAGACTAACCGGTTAAATTCTTTAACCTAGTTAATCAACATGCGTTAACTAACAAGACTGTCCACTATAGCCTATAGTTGCATTCCCCTCACTGTAGATATATTTTGTGTCTATTTGATATAATCGTCATCGATAAGTTCATCCTTCACAGGTTATTCGTAACCTCAGCTAGATCAATTACCGTTTTAGCCTTGAGTTACATATTTTCTCCTTAATTGTCCCTCTAATGAACAATTGATTTATGATCCAAATCACTAAATCCATTCCTTTTAAGGCCAACGAGAGGATGGGGCCCCTTGTTCAAGACTCGGGATTAGCTCTTAGAGAAACAACCTTTCTACTATCCCTAAAATGGGTAGGAGTGAATTTCATCTTGAAAATTCTATGTTCTCAGCTATCTTCCCAGTCTTATCCCTGAAATGGGAGGCATATTGAGTAGCACTGCTGAGCTTACCCTCACCTATGCAGATTAAGGGACAATCCCGAATAAACAGGAGTTCATAGACAGCTCAAGATTCAGATCAAGTTATCTAGGTCATCAAGAAGTGAAATTAATCAGTGTTAACAGTAAAGATGTTAATACATAACAGTGATTATTTCATAGTCAATCTTACATAATCTCATTATGTAGAACACCCCCACTCACATGTCTCTACATGAACGAACTAATCACATCGTTTACGACACTTTACAACATTTGTAACAATCACAAAACAGGTCGTATTCAATAGTATCTCCAAAAATAGGTACCAAACCTAATCCAAGTATTATAGATTGTTAGGCTATTTTACTCAAACTTGATCCAGTTTATGTCTCCACTTAAAGTCCAAGTATTCATGACAATAGCCAAGGGTTCGTACTTTATTGGATTTAGAGTTATTAAAAAATCAATTTATTTTCATTTAACAACATTTAACTAAATAAACTTCATATATGTTTATTGTTTACAAACTACGAGTTTTAGGACATACAACCCAACACAGACAATATGAACCATATTGTTCATGTGGAGACATGTGAGTGGAAATAGGCGAAATAATTGGTTTCTTTTTATAACACCGTTACTTGAAGAAACCAATATTTCACTAGGATGACCATATATGACTTGACCTTAATCCTGAGTGAGTTATGAACTCCTCTTTATGAGAGAAATCGTTTGATCTATATTAGTGAGAGCGGCCTTGTTAGCCGACTTAACAAGCCTACCATTTGGGAGATTTGTCCGGGTAGGGAGCTGGGAATACACCTGCACAAAAAGGAATTCACTCTTTCTAGATCATAGGGAAAGTAGATAAATTGCTCTCTTAACAGCTGATTCTAGATCTTGAACAATGAGGCATCAAGCTCTCATTGGCCCAAGAGGTGTTAGTTTATGGTTTGACTATAAACTATTTGTTCATTAGAGGAATTAGTGGTACTTAAGAAGTTAGATGTAACTACAAGGGTAAAACATATTTTGACCTAGCTGTAGTTATGAGCAACTTATGAATGATTGACTCATTGTTGATTGGTTATATCCATGGACACAGAAAAACGTCTACAATGCGAAGAGTGCAGCTATCAGTCTTTAATGGAGTGACTGATAGTTAATGAATATTGATTAATTTTATTAAAGAGTTTAATTAATTAATTTTATATCATTGGAGTTTCTAATCTATAGCTTGCTAAGGATAGTAATGAAGAATAATTTGATTGTTCAAATTACTTAAAAAAATTTTATATTAATATGATTAATATATAGTGTATTTTGATACATTATAGAATATGGTTAATTATAAATATGATTTATAATCCTAGAGCATAACAGGGAAACGTGGCAGTGTCTTTGTTCATTGAGAGGTTCGAGTTTGTTCGTGACCAAACGAGAGGAAAACGTGAAGAAGGGGAATCTTCAAGGGTGAGTTCTCTTCTTCCCTTTCTTCCTCATTAGAAGTATGCTTAGGTTTGTTTAATGTTTATCCTAAGTTTGTATGATTTAGTTAACTAATTTTGTATTTTATAAAATATATTTTCAAATTGTACGACGATCACACACTTCTGCGGGAATTCGATTCCCTTTAAATTATGCATGATGTATGTGGTTTTTTGTGAAATAGATAGTTTCGGGTTTAGCACTGTTAGATTGTTATTTAGCTTAAATTGTTGATGTAAGGGCCCATTTTTTTGGGCATTTAAATTCAACAATTAAGTCTGTAAGCCTGTGTCAATCGTGGAGCAAGAGTTGCTGAGGAGATTGATAAAAAACGAAGTAGAAACAGATCAGATCGAAGCAGAAAATAGCTTCCTGTGTTGGAGTATAATAGAGCATTATGATGCTATGCTCTACACTGTAGCACAGAAGGCCCAGTGTCGCAACGCTGATGCCTATCGGAGCATTGTTGTGCCCCAACAATGTAGCTACACTCTCCTAGAGCGTCACTACGCTCCAAAGCCTACATGGGCGCACTCCAGACATCTAGAACGTGGGTTAGATTCCTATGAATGGCGGTTTTTGCAGCAGTTTTTATATTATCTTGAAAATTATCGTATGTTTTAAATTAAATCAATATAATATGATTATATTAATTTGATTAATTTTTTATGGGTGCCAAATTTGGTCTATTTTCGCTATGTAATTTAATTTAATGCATCCTGATGTATGAGTACATTATTATATGTTGCATAATATATGTCATATAATTTAAAGTCTTCACCTTAGGATAAACATAACTATGTATCGTATTTAATACAAAAGTTATATTATATGATTGTATGATATTGTAAGTATACACATGCATCTTATTTAATATAAATGTTCTATTATATAGTTGCATGTATTAATAAGCATATCAATGCATCACATTTTAATATAAGTGTTATGTTAAATGATGGATATGTATGATTTTCATTATAGATTAATATAATTGTTATATTATATGATGAAAATTGAGATGCATTGAGCATAGAGACTTTGATTTGAATCTGATACCAATGGGTATCATCCCTCCTAGAATAACGTTTTCTTTTAGACCTTTCAACTAGGAGAGTAGCTTTTGCTAAAACTCGAGTTGTTTCTTGAAAACTTGCTTTGGATATGCAAAAATGAGTATTTAGAATTACTTAGTAAATATAATAGTTATGTTTAACTAATGTCATTAGAATGCATGTTATAGGTCTTAATAATTCATTAGAATATAAGTGTTATATGTATAATGAGATAAATTAAGACCTATAACATAGAGTTGCATAAAAACATAAGATTTTAATTAATTTTAAATGGTTTAAAATAAATTCACTTAGATTTATGTTAAAATATTTCTAATATGATTAGAAATAGGTTAATCTTTTATTTTTTGTTTTAATAAAATTATAATGAAAGCATAAAAAAATAGATTTATAAAACATTTGCCTATAAGTGACCTTTATCTAAGGAACGTTCTATCTAAGATTGGGGTTATTTAAGTTGATGGAAAGAGAATACCCCTACTTAGGAACCGACCTAGATGGTGAAGTAGCCAAATATTTTATAAGCATGCAATAGATTATTAGAATTTAGTAAAGTGTTTAATAAATGATAATCATACATTGTTAAACTATCCAATATAAGAGTTATATTAGATAAATTTAACAATACTTCGATAAATTTTTCAACCAAATTTACCTAAGTAATAAATCCTAGGTTTTAAAATAGGAAAAAAATATATATATGATATGTCGTTTTTCCGTTCACGCTCTCTCTTAAAGTTCACACCGTGAGTCTCACTCTATCCAATATGATTTATAATTAATACTATATATAAGAGAAGCAAATATTTGAATAAGATTCAAATTAATATAATGTGTACATCATAATATAAAGTTAATTTTGAATGAGATTCAAAACTAAACTTTACTATATGATAGTAATATATTTGAATGAGATTCAAGTATTAATTGTATGGATAAGATTCATATGATTACTATGGTTAAAATTAATATGAATGAGTTTCATATTAAAATTATAGGTCATGTGAGAGGATATTATTTGAATATGATTCTAATGAAATTTAAATTTATTAATTTATTAATTGTTAATTAATTAATATTTATTTAATATATATTAAATAAATTAAATTTAGAATAACTCCCAAAGGTAGTTATCTTACGGTTGACTGGAGGGGAATTGTAACTCCCGCTCCACCCATTACTCTCATATAATGATTTTTGTAGAGAATTTTTTGAAAAAGACGTGTAAGTGTTGTTGATGAACACACTAGAGATCTCTCTGCAAAATGAAAACTCTCTCAAGCATAGTCTCCTCTGTTTCAAGAACTCTTTCCCATCCAAAAGAATCCCACAATTTTGTATATCTTGCCTAAGAATAGCGAGGAAACCCAAGTGATGGTGTCAAAAGAGGTTTCTCGTTCATGTTTTTGGAGGAAACTTTGTAGTACGAGAAGTTCGTGATTGTTGGTGAGATCGATACAAGGAGAAGAATTCTGTTGAAGAAGGTCTTCAAGGATAAGTCTCTTTGTCCATAAAGCATGCTTAAGTTAGATTTACTCATCATATATCTCTTTGTTTTCTCTACATTTCAAGTTTCCAAAATGAATAACAGTGACACATGCGTTCACACGCTTCTGTTAAGGAATTCAACTCCTTCAGATGTAGCCTAAGAATGACTAAAGAGATAATTATCCAAGAATAAAATCAAATGTCTATAATGAATAAAAAATTATGAATACAAGAAGATAATTCTCAAATTGGATAAATACTAATCATAATCTTTATTTTTGTAAAAGAAAATTATAATCTTGATTAATTAAGAAAATTTATCCTAATCATAATCGATTAAGGATTCGACCCAAATATATTAATCCTACCTCTTCAGACACTACATAGAACTATGTAGTTGTTTAGTGGTAGTTTTTGCTTATATAAATATATATATATATATATTTTGAGAGTCTTTGACGTTATACTTTTAAATTTTATTCCTAAACTACACTTTTAAATATATGAAAAAAAACATAAATAATATCCTAATAAATCATTTTAAAGATTCGTTATATAATTAGACCCTACTACTATATAATTGATTGGAGATGTTTTTCTCAAATTAAAAGTGAAGCATGTCATAAGATTAAACAAACAAAAAAAAAAAAAAAAAAAAAGACCAGTTATCGTTTTTTAAAAGGTACTTTAAAACCATTTTTAGAATTTTATCTTAAAAAATCAATTGAGAACCAAAAAAATTCGACTTTTAAAAAATTATGAACAAATAAAAAAAAAACAACAGTTGCTTAAAAAAAAAAAGAGAGATTGTTTGGTAGAATTCATAAGCCAACATAATACTTAAGCAAGAAATGTCTCTTCATTTGAAAATTCAAAAAAGGAAAAGCCTATCTTCACTCCAAAGAACTTGAGTGTTGAAACAATGTGCAATTACAAAATTCTCTAGTACCCCTAAACCCTAAAAAAATAAATAAAAAGACCCAAATGTTCTATCCAATGGTCATCCTTTAAGAATAGTTTAAACTGGTGGAGAAGAATTGGAAGGAGGGGAAGAACAAGCAAGAGGGTTTTGCTTTCCAGAAACAATGGGCTTTACCTTTGTACTTTGAGATGAAATAGGGCCTTCACTTCCATTGTAAGTGAGGTCAATGTCAGCCAGCTCCACAACGTCACATGGAACACTAGAACCACAAACAAGTTTTACTGTGACTGCATTACCAGAAGTACCTCAAATATTCTTGAAACTAACCTTACTAATCTTCACTTTAGATGGAATCTGAAAAGCAAAAAAATAAACCATGGTTACTTGAATTTTGATTGAAATACTTCAAATTGAGGAAAAATTGTCAAAAGTAAAAAGTTTCATAACTACAGTACCTCCTTATTACATTTATTGTACGGACAATACTCTTGATCTATGAGAATGGGATTGCTGACGTTGATCATAATTATATCTTCGTAATGCAAATTGAAAGAAGTTCCAATACATGGAGAAGTTGACCATGTTTTAATTCTCAAGTCATTTGATGTATTCGTTAATGTACAATTCTTAACTCGAATTCCTTCCTAGACTTCCTACACTGATACCATGTCCAAGCCCACAAGTCACATTGGTAATTGTTACTTCTTTGCTTCCATCTCCAAGTGAGATACAATCGTCTCCGGTACCAGTGTTTGTATTGATGATATTAATTCCAATAGAACGTCCAATGTGAATTCCATCAGTGTTAATACTATTTCCTGGTGCATGTATATTTACATTTTGAGGGTAAGATTATTACAACCTAATACTTGGATATGAAAGTTCTTGCTATCTTTATAGGTTATATCACTCACAATTGAGTTTGTGATAAAGTTAAATTTCAAACTTTGCATATTTAAAAAAATATATATTGTAATCATGATATTAGATTATTAATTTGATTGATGTACTCTAGAAATGAGAAAAGTACTAAAATTGTTAATTAGATAATTTAAGTGGGCTTACCATGGCTATTCTTGCGCAGTTAAGGTTTTTATCTCAATCATTACTTTTCCAAGCTTGTTTTCCTTGTCCGTCAAAAACTCCACCACTTGTAATGAAAAATGATTAATATATTTGAAATGAATCCAATCTTCACTTGTCAGATCTGTTGGTGCTTGCAATTCCCTTGGAGTTGAATTTCAATTGAACTATTGCAAGGGCCTGCTAACTAGATTATACTTAACTTGTAACCCGCATTTGGAATAATTACTGTACTTTGACTTGTTGATGCACAAGCATCCTTCCATGCATTTGTTAGGGTCTATTTAACATATAATTAGGCATGATATATCACGTATAGGGTGTTTTTCCCTCTCAAACATTGATATATTAAATCTCCTTTTTTTATAATAATTTGATTTTTTTTTTTTTTGTCTTTTTAAAAATTGTTATGGTTTTCTTACACTTTTGTTGTCATAGCTTTTATCACCGTTAAGTAAACAATTGAATTCTAAGTATAATTTCAAAAACAAAAGTAAGTTATTACTTTTAGAAAAAAAAATTACTCATACATCAAAAACACTCCTAAAAGGTAAACAAGAAAACAAAGAAATCAATGGGTAAAATTAGTGTTTATAAGCTTAATTTTAAAAAAAAAATCAAATAATTATCAAACGGGTCTAAACATTTGTTTTTACCTAAGTTATATCACCATTAGGTATAGTACCATATTTGTCACATCAAAAATAGCATCACTAGATTGAGCTTTCGTAATAGAAACATATAATAATATGAAGGTTTGAGTCATCAAGTTCAACTTGTTGGTACTCATCTTGTTCTGCTTCTTCCTTATATTCTTTTCTTATCTCTTTGTGAGTATTTTTTGGAAAGTGTTTGAATGTTCCATCTTCATTTTGAAGTATTCGTAAACTAAGGGAGAAATCAAACAACCATTCAAAAGTTTTCTATTATTAGCTTTCTCCATTGCTCCAATTATTCATAACTAATTATGCTAATTGTTTTCTTAAAAATAATAATAATATTAAATAAATAAATAAATTGTGCTACTTGTCAGAACTATAGCAACCTATTGGTGTCTAAGTGTCACACCCCTCCCAGATTACCCTTTTATGGATATGACTGTGGTAGTTACTAGCCCTACTGCCAGCACTCACCACCTAAGCATTCTAATCTAAATACCAACCTATTCATCAATATGTAATATACGCAAACAGCTAACCTCCCTTAAGGTTCTACAAAGATTACATAAATACATGCATACAGCCAAGACATTACTTTTATAGAAAAATATTCACAAGTGGCCCAAACATTCCTACAGAAGCCCTAGTCCCTCACAAAACATGTGTACATAAACAGATCATCAACCTAAGTCCTTTAATAAGCCGAGTCTTTCGGTGGCAAGCAGCAGCAGGATCAACCTTGAGGAAACTGACCGCTATCTGAGAAGGGAAAACACAGAAATTCTGTGAGTTAAAAGCTCAGTGAGTGACTATAGAATCGTAAAGCAACAAACGTAGCATCACTATAAACATGTAAATATACCAATGAGTAAATTCAAGCAATTGTTTCTAAATGTAGCTATAAACCATTCTCAGACATCATTAAACATTATTATTCCCTAGTTGAGGATGAGCCTAAACGCTCTAGCTCCCAAACGTTTATTACCGACCAAGAGACCCATACTTCGGTCTCTCATTCATAACTGCCTACGTGCACGTGGCCACACTAAATACCATCATATTTTAGGTACTTCCGCTCAGATACCTTCTCAAATTTGTCCTTCAGTATCGAGCTACTATGATACCTTCTCATATGTCCTTTGGTATCAAATTGGTCAGATACCTTCTCAAATGTCCTTCGGTATCAAATTGGTCAGGTACCTTCTCAAATGTCCTTCGATACCAAATTGGTTAGATACCTTCTCACCGTCCTTCGGTATCAAATGTGTATTTTGTAACATCAAATTAAGTTCCATTGCCTAGTATTTACACAAGAGTTGTTCCATTGCCACTCATTTACACAAGAACTCACTCTCTCATAGCCTTCCTCTAGGAAGCATATATCAAAATCAGAAACATAACTTTTGTAATGGTTACACGACATACCTTGGCCTGTGTTACACACATACAAGCCGGAAAACATGCATTAAGTAATTCTCCAACCATTTGTTGCTTGAGGAAGTATAAATACATCATTAATGTCATTGTGCTTTACTTGATCATATATGCATGAGTATTGGAAACCTTAAATTTACTTAGTCACTCATAGTCCGTCAGGCTCTTATTGGTTTATACGCTTCCCCTAGCTCTTCTTCGCTTGAAAATATATAATTCCCGATTAAACTACTTAGAATTCCTAGTAAAATACCTCAAATAATTCATTTATTAAAGGAACTTCCATAATACAGATAGCTTTACTGGCGAGATCCCCCTAAGCGAGGTCAGCAAGATCCCCCTAAGCGATGCTAGCGAGATCCTCTAGAGCGATGCCAGCGAGATCCTCCAGAGCGAGATCAAGCTTTTCCTATCAAATCTTAGCGATACTCACCTCAATTCCTAGCGAGATTTCCCCCTAGAGCAAGATCCTCCTTACAAAATCAACGAGATTTCCTTTATAAGCGAGATCCTCTTGCCCAAATCTCACTATAATTCTCCACGATGAACTGCTTGGTTGTTCCTCACAAGCAGCTGTCTGCTTATGCACCAATTCCCTGTTATAATTTCAAAAATTCATAACTCAAAATCCAGAGATTTTTTCAAGAAACTTCCTTCTACAAACTTGTTAAGAAGGGTGAGAATGGGTAAGGGATAAACAACCATTGTTTGGTACAAGTTTTGTAGCTTTAGACATCTTTTATACCCATACCCATCTAAAAGGGTAGGTTTTCTTCACGTCCACTCTCTCTACTCTTTTAATACATTTTTTTATTCTTTTTTTATATATTATTAAAATTAATTATGAATTGTTTTTAAATATAGAAAAATGTACCAAAATATTTACAAATAACAGCAAAATGTCACCGTTTATTTGTGATAGACAGCGATAGACTATTATTTGTGTCTATCATAACACAAATAAACACAGATAGTAGTGTATTGTTGTCTATCATAAATGGACGATGATATTTTGCTATTATGTGTAAATATTTTTAGCAGTTTTGTTATTTAAAATAATTTTTCATAAATTAATTGAAATTAATTATCATATGAAAATTAAATTTATAGTTTATAAAATTATATTAAAATTTAAATTAACCCAACAACCCAAACGATTACCCAACCCAAAATATAAGGGTTGGATTAAGATAGTTTTCTTCTTGGATTGGGTTGAGTTAAACTTTTTATATTTTTGTTAGGTTGGGTAAATTTTATATATATTAATAATATATATTTCTCTTTGTTTAAAGTTAGATTACTTTGTAGGGATTAATTTATGAATTTTTAATATTTTTTAAAAATTGTTATGATCTTTGTCTTTGTTGAAGAAAGTTTACAATAAATATCATAGATATTTAGTATTTAGCATTTGAATTTTATGAGATTTTAGTTATTAGTCATGTGTTGTATATAAATTTACATATTTTTAATTAAAAAAAAATTATAACCCAACAACTCAATCCAACCCAACATCCTAAAAATACCTTCAACCTAACCCATGTACACCCCTATATATGCACATATATACCTATACTCATTTTTCAATAAACGGTAAAGAATTGATGTATTAAAATTATCAATTAATTAAATAATTAATTAATTAAATTTGTAGTTAGTTAATGATCATTGTAATTAATATAATATGAATTTATTTTTTAATGATTATAATTAATTTATCAATTATTAATTAGAATTCATTAATTAATACACCATAATTTAATAAATTCATCGAATTGATTTCATAATCCAACATCTTTAATTATAAATTATTCATTTTACAAATACTTGTAATAATACTTTAATTAATATTATTATTTGATTGTTAATTAATTAATTTTTCTCAAAACTTGGATTGAATTTATTTTTTATCAATTACTTTATTAAAATTTTATAGAGTTTTCAAGATTAATTTTACGAATTAAATACAAAACTAATTTATTCTCATAAAATTTTGATAACATTTTCACGCACAACATACAGTAATCCTTAATTCCAACCATCTTATTTTCAGTCCCTCTTAATTTCTGAACAACAATAAAACATTAAACCAAACTATCCTAAAAACCGTATGTTAATTTATAATCAATCTAATCAACCACTTAAAAGCTATTAAGATTTTTATATAATCATTTTAACACGCTAAAAAAAGTGAGATTAAAAATAATAATAATAATAAACAATATAGGCCCACATATGCTATAATAATAATAATAAATGGATAAGTATGATTATTCTGTCATTTTCATGGTTAAAAGACAATAATGCCCCCACACGTGTTTCCTTGTTAATCACATTCATTCCAATCCTTCCAACTTCTTGCACTTCTAGATCAATGATATATCTTCAATCTGCACTACAACACCTAAAGGCATTTCTAGTTCAACACTCATATTCTAATACACTATTTATAAGCAAGATTTTGCTCATGAATATTTTGGAGTTTCATCCATTAATGCTATTACACATTATGGAATGGTCGAATATTGACCAAACTTGTTAATTTAAACGACCATAATCAATACATTGTTTATATACATGTTAAATCACCTATTTATCCAAAAAATTAAAGTTAATAGATAAAGGTATAATATTATATTAATACTTTAATAATATACATAATATTTAATTAGGAGATAACTTCCAATCGAATTCTTTATTTGGATTCTTGGTTAACATGTTATTTAATATATAAGAAAAAGAATTTAGCTTTGGATTCTCATAAAAAAACGTAAGGAATATAAATAAAATAAAGCGAGATTTAAAAGAAAATACTTGAATTTTGCCAAGGCATCCATTCGGCAGAGTCCGAACCTCTCCCCCCAACACAAGCTCTCAACCTTTAAATGAGCAATTTTTATGACACACTTGTCATGACGCACGTGACACACAACTATGTATAAGGTCCCTCTAGTTTGCATAATATAATCACATGCATGCACACTATAATAAATATATTTGTTTTCACACGCTTTGAATGTCTAGCATTAACACATGTATGAGCATCGCAATAATCATATAGCACATACAATGTGTTGAACAATTTATCTATTAATTAGCCTCATAATCATTAAATATGATTTTCAAACAATATACTTTATATCCAATAGATCCAAATATCGTCAAAGAACAACCACTTATATTGAATTAAAATTTCAGCAATTAGAAAAATCACTTACACAAAATCATGTTTAGTCTGATCCATCGATTCGTGTCCATACTAAGAAAGGATTTCGGGTTAATATATACTAAGATATTAAATTAAAAATATATGGATTTAAGACTTAAAGATAAATCTCTAACTCGAAAATTTTGAAAACCCCCTCATTTAACAATCTTCAAATCTAATTTATCCCAAATTAGATTTCGGCCAACATTTCAATAAACTCAATTGAATCCAAAAATTAACTCCAATCAATAATTTTTCTTAAATCTCATTTAATCAAATTACTTAATCAGGATGAAATGTAAAGTAAACTTCAGTTGACAAAAACCTACGAAAATGTAGGGCATTATTAATTTGTTATTTGTTGACCCTTCTACGGTGAAAGATTGGTAATTGGACATAATTTCTTCTTGCCACCGTCATACGATGACGCCCAAACATTTTATAGACACAAAATTTCAACTTTGCCCTTGTTTTATTTTGAAAAGAAAAATCTTCTCTTGAAATTCTTCTCATGTTTAGCATAACCAAAACCAAAGTTGCCCCACAGTTTAATGTTTTATCCATTGATGTTGTGAAATTTCAAAAACATTTATGCGAGATTTGTACCCACATTGCACAAACAAGACCAATACTTAACTATGTTTGGCTGACTCAATCTAATACAAATATCCTACAAATCTTTTGAGCATAGATGGATTAAGTAGTATGCGATAAGAATAGATTTAAAAAATTCTAAAATTTTGTCCTAAAAATTCATTAATAACTAAACAAAATTCGATTTTTTAAGTACCAAAAAGAATCGACATTAAAGAGAAAAAATAAAGAAAAAGAACACCAATTATTTATTATAAGAAATACCCTACAAAATATATGGAATGCATCCATGTTTTTCCAGGATTTTGCGACAAAATTTTGAATTACAAGATTATTTGGTATAACTAATAAACCAAAAGAATACTTAAAGGAAAGAAATGTCTTCATTTAAAAAATTCAAAATAGGATATATTCACTCCAAGTTTTTTGTATAAGAACTTGAGTGCTAAAACAATATGCAAATACAAAATTCTCTCTCTTTAACAAACAAAATTCCCTTGTACCATATAGACTAAATACTTAGTATATATGTAAAGAAAATAACATTCAAAATTTTTGTATTAAATGGATCATTGTAGAAGTAGCTTAAGCTGGTGGCGAAGAATTGGGAGCAAGAGAAGAACAAGCAGGAGGGTTTTGCTTCCCATAAACAATGGGTTTCACATTTGCACATTGAGATGAAATAGGGCCTTCGCGTCCATTGTAAGTGAGATCAATGTCAGCTAGCTCCACAGTTTCACATGGAATACTAGAACTACAAATAAGCTTTACTGCAATTGCATTACCAGAAGTACCTCTAATATTCTTGAAACTAACCTTATTAATCTTCACTTTAGATGGAATCTGAAAAGCAAGAAAGAAACCATGGTTACTTGAGTTTTGATTGAAATACTTCAACTGAGGGAAAATCGTCAAAAGTAAAAAGTCTCATAACTACATTACCTCCTTATTACATTTGTTGTATGGACAATATTCTTGATCTATGAGAATGGGATTGCTGACATTGACCATAATTATATCTTCATAATGCATATCAGAAGCTGTTCCAGCAGAAGGAGAAGCTGGCCATGTTTTAATTCTCAAACCATTTGATGTATTCATTAATGTACAATTCTTAACTTGAAGTCCCTCAACTGGTTCTTCAACAGCATACCTTCCTAAACTTCCTACACTGATACCATGTCCAGGCCCACAAGTCACATTGGTAATTGTTACTTTTTTGCTTCCATCTCCAAGTGAGATACAATCATCTCCAGTGCCAATGTTTGAATTGATGATATTAATTCCAATAGAACGTCCAATGTGGATTCCATCAGTGTTAATACTATTTTCTGGTGCATTTATATTTACATTTTGGAGCGTAAGGTTATTACAACCCAATACTTGGACATGAAAGTTCTTGCTATCTTTAGAGGTTATGTCACTCACAATTGAGTTTGTGATAAAACTAAACTTCAAACTCTGCATATTCCCAAAATAAAAATATATATTAATAATAATAAAATAAACGTACACATTTAGTTGAAAAAAAGAACTATACATGAATGTTTAGTTTGATATAATTAAAATTCTAATCACAATATAGATTGCAATTGGATTGGTATAGACGCTGGAAATGAGAAAGCTACTAAAATTGTTAATTAGATAATTTAAATGTACTTACCATGGGAATTCTTGCGCAATTAGGGTTTTTATCACAATCATTGCTTTCCCAAGCTTGTTTTCCTTGTCCGTCAAAAACTCCACCACTTGTCAATGAAAAATGATCGATATATTTGAAATGAACCCAATCTTCACCTGTCAGATCTATTGGTGCTTGCAATGTCCCTTGGAGTTGAATTCCGATTGAACTATTGCAAGGGCCTACTAACTGGATCGCACTTAACTTGTAACCCGCGTTTGGAATAATTACTGTACTTTGACTCTTTGATGCACAAGCATCCTTCCATGCATTTGTTAGGGCCTATTTAAAATATAATTAGGATGAAATGTCACGTGTAGAGTTTTTTTTCTCTCTCAAATATTGATATATTAAAGCTCTATTTTTATAATCATTTGATTTTTTTTTTTTTTGTCTTTTTAAAAAAATTTCTAGTTTCTTACACTTTTCTTGCCATGCCTTTTATCATTGTTAAGTAAACAATTGAATTCTAAGTAAAATTTCAAAAATAAAAGTAAGTTATTATTTTTCAAAAAAAAAATATTTATATTTTAAAAACACTCCTAAAAGGTAAACAATAAAACAAAGAAATCAATAGGTCAAACAAGCGTTTGTAAGTTTAATTTTTTTTTTTAAAAAAAATCAAATAGTTATCAAACGGGTCTAAACATTTGATTTTTACCTGAGTTATATCACCATTAGGAACAGCACCATACTTTGTCACATCAAAAATAGTATCACTAGATTGGCCTTTCGTTTTAGAAACATATAATAGTATGACGGTTAGAGTCATCAAGTTCAACATCGTACTCATCTTGTTGTTCTTCTTTCTTATATTCTTTTCTGATCTCTTTGTGAGTATTTTTGGAAAGTGTGAATATTCTATCTTCATTTTGAAGTATTTATAAAGTAAGGGAGATATCAAACAACCATGCAAAAGTTTCTATTATTAGCTTTCTCCATTGCTCCAATTATTCATAACTAATTGTGCTACTTGTCAAAACCTACATCAATCTATTGGTGTCTAAGATTAAGCATTTCCCTTTACCCAAGTTTATTCCATAAACTTCTCTATGCACCGAAAATAGCTTTGTGGGAGCAAACTAAACAAAAATAAGTGGTCATTTGCTCAATCTCCTTTTTTTTTTTATTTATTTAAAAAAGGGTCATTTAAAGTAAGGCTTGGAAATTAAAACTTGTCTATTTATTATAAATATCATAATATATGTGCAAAGTAGACATCCATTTTTAGTGTTGAAGGACTAATTGATATTTGCCCATTAATCGATGTACACTTACTGTTCATGTAATCCACCACCTACTTGCTAAATTACTTATAAATAATGACATTTAGTGGGTTTTGTAATATATGTACATTGGTGAGAAAAGAAAAGAAAGGAATGGAGGATTTTAAATTTTCATAGATTTCCATATTTTCTATTTACATGATATTTTTTATATTTTTTTATTTTATTTTATTTTATTTTATCATTCATTACTATATATATTTTCTCCATATTCATGTTGTCGGGATGCACCATTTCGCTCTTCACTCTTACAACATGTTATCAACACGAGTTTCTATCGATTCCTCAGATGAAGGTAGGTCTTAAAGGTAGGTCATTTTTCTCCTCTTTATTATAATTAATAAATTAAATATTATTTTTCATATATTGAATTTCTAATATAAATACAATATTTTGTCATTAATGTCAAGGGTTGCGAGTTTTAATTTCTTAAGGTTTGTCATGGGTGATCGACGCCAAAATCCACCTAGATGCTATGAACCTTAGGGAAACAATTAAAGACGGAAATACGACATCCAGTCAGGACAAAGAAAAAGTTATAATTTTTCTCCATCGTCATCTTCATGAAGAATTGAAAATGAACTATCTTACAATAAAAGATCCTTGTATCTTGAAAGATAGGTATGATAACTAAAAACAGTTATTCTTCCTAAAACTCATTATGAGTGGATGCATGGAGGCTACAAGATTTTAAATCAATAGGTGATTACAACTTCACATTATTTAAAATCAGTTCAGAATTTTTGTTATGCGGAGAGAAAATGACTAATACTGGTATGTTAGAAAAGACTTTTTTTACATTTCATGTTTCAAATATGCTCCTACAGCAATATCGAGAGAAATGTTTTAAACAGTATTTTGAGTTATTGAACTGATGATCATAAAGGAAAAGCTTAACAAGATAAAAGTTCAAGAAATATTGAATAGAAATGCTTTCGATGTGATGTGACTGGTCATTAGGCACGTATATGTTGTACAACAAAATATTTAGTTGATAGTTATCAAGCTTCTCTGAAGGAAAAAAGGAAAAATGTAGAAGCAAATTTTGCATACTAGAATAATGATATATTTGACCATCCCATATGACAAATTTGAATGTGGTGGACTTTTTTGAATCTCCTGAAAAGAAAATTAGCAATAGTGGTGGCATAACGAGTGTTTCTTTTGATTTTAAGAATATTTAGAGTTAATGTTGTCTGTTTTTTTCTATCTTCATTTTTTTCTTAGTTAATGTTAACTTTTGTATATTCCAAGTGTTGTTTTTCTTATTGTAATTATTTTCTTTTAATGAAGTAACATAGATCATTTTCATATATTTGATTATTAAAAAATGAGCAAAGAAGATCTATGTCTAGCAGACAATGCAACTATATACACAATACTTACAAGTAAAAATATTTTGCAAAAGCCAATACGGTATCAGATTCTGTAAATTTAATTAAGGGTTGGAAAAGAAAATATTATTTTTCCTAGAGGAATAAAATTTACAATTGACAATGAATTATCCTCTAGTTAATCAAAGTGAAATCTTCTAAGTTTTAAAGATATACATTGCAATGGTTATCAAATTGAGACTGATAAAAAAGATAAGATCGAATATCTTTATATTATATCTATTATCTCACATGAAAAGATGATACTAGAAAAGTTGTCTGCTTTATCATCCGGATATATTATACTCATACACGAGTAATTGAAACATATGCAACAATGAGCTTGAAGTTCATCAATCCAAGCATATTTACAATTTGGCATGACCGATTGGGTTATCCACGATCTATAATGATGAGAAGAATTATTGAGAATTCACATGGACATTCATTAAAGAGCTAGAAGATTCTTCAATCTAATGAATTGTGCATGATACTTACTTTGAAGGTAAATTAATCATTAGACCATCACCATCTTAAATGGGAATTGAATCACCTGCATTTTTAAAACGAATTCATAGTGATATATGTAGATCTATTACCCCACCAAGTAGACCATTTAGATATTTTATAGTATTAATAGATGCATCTAATAGATGGTCCCACATGTGTTTATTATCAAGTCAAAATATTACATTTGCAAGATTACTTGCTCAAATAAGTAAGTTAAAAGCATAATTTTCTAATTATATAATTAAGATCATCCGTCTTGATAATGCTCGTGAATTTACATTTCAAGCTTTTAATAATTATTGTAGATCAATTAGGATAAGTGTTGAATATCCTGTAGCTCATGTTCATACACAAAATAGTTTAGCAGAATCATTATTAAAACGTTTGCGAGCGTTAAACTTTTTACATCTATATAGGGTCATGTTATTTTTGCATGCTACGTCTTTTATATGTATTAAGCCAGTAGTTTATCATAAGTACTCGCAATTACAATTAGCTTACAGCCTTGAGCCAAATATTTTTCATCTGAGAATTTTTGGATATGCAGTATATGTTCTAATTGCTCCACCACAACGTACTAAGATGGATCCTCAAAGGAGGTTAGGAATATATATTGGATATGATTCTCCATCAATTATTAAATATCTTAAACCCCTGCATGCGATTTATTTACTGCACAATTTGCTGATTATCATTTTAATGAGACAGATTTTCCAAAATTAAAGGGATGAATTATGAAGTTGGAAGAAGAAATTACATGGAATACATCGTTGTTATCTTATTTAGATCCCCGTACAGATCATTGTTAACTTGAAGTTCAAAAGATAATTCATTTCAAAATGTAGCAAATCAGTTACCAAATGTATTTATAGATGTAAAGTAAGTAACTAAGTCACATATACCAACTATATATGTTCCATTGAAAATTGATATCCCAACATAGCAAGTTGTCACTAATGAGTTTGGAACATGCTAGAAGTATGGTAGACCACTGGGGTCCAAAAATAAAAATCCTCGAAAAAGAAAAATAGTTGATAGTCAAAAAGACCTGGTTAATAATGTAAATATCCATAAAAAAATCTTGAACACGACTGATAGTCAAATTAATTAAGAAGGTGAAATACCTAAAGATAATAATGAGATTTCAATAAACTATGTTATGACAGGAAAAAGATGAAATCAAACTAATGTAGTTATTGACAACATTTGTGCGTATAATGTTGCTCTTGATATTATATCTAAAATGAGGATTCTGAGCTAAAATCTATTGAAGAATGTCGACATAGAAAAGATTGGCTTTAGTGGAAAGAAGTAATCGAGGCAGAATTAAACTTACTTTCAAAACATCAAATTTTTAGACCAATAAACCCAACACTAGAATGTGTCAAATCTGTGGGATACAAATGGATATTTGTGAGAAAAAGAAATTAAAATAATGAGGTCACAAAATATAAAGTAAGAATAGTTGCACAAGATTTTTCATAAAGACTTGACATTAATTATGAGGAGACATATTCTCCAGTGATGAATGAAATTACACTAAGATATTTAATTGGTCTGACTTTGTATGAAAGTTTGGATATAGATCTTATGGATGTATTCACAACGTATTTATATGGATCTCTTGATAATGATATTTATATGAGAATCCTAGAAGGATTTAAGGTACCTAAAACATATAAATCAAAATTTTTAGAATTGTATTCAATAAAGTTACAGAGATCACTATATGGATTGAAACAATCAGAACGAATGTGGTACAATTGCATGAGTGGATATTTGTTGAAAGAATGATATCAAAATAATCCAATATGTCCGTGTGTTTTGTTAAACAAATGGCAGTCATAATTTGCTATAATAACTGTATAGTTAATTATTTAAATATAATTGAAACTCTTCAAGAGCTTTCAAAGGCAATAGAATATCTTGATAAAGAACTTGAGATAAAAAATCTTTAAAAAAACAAAATTAACCCTTGGTTTGCAAATTGAGCATTTAGCATATGGGATATTTGTTCATTAGTCAACTTATACAGGAAAAATTTTGAAAAGGTTTTATATAGACAAAGCACATCCATTAAACATTCCAGTGGAAGTCCATTCATTAGATGTGAAGAAAGATATATTTCGAGCCTGAGATGATTATGAAGAAATACTTGGACCCGAAGTACTATATCTTAGTGCAATTGGTGCACTTATGTATCTTGCTAATAATACAAGACCAGACATTGCATTTTCAGTAAATTTATTAGTTAACATAGTTCTTCTCCAAAAAAAAGACATTAGAATGGAATTAAGCATATACCCTGTTATCTCCAAGAATGATCGATGTGGTTTTTTTTTCAAATATATCAAACTTTGATCTAGTTGATTGTGTATATTTTGGATTTTATCTAATCCACACAAAGCTAGATCTCAAACAAGTTATCTATTCACATGTGGATGAACTGCTATATCACGACGATCAGTGGAATAAACCATAATGGTCACTTCCTCAAATCATGCTGAAATTCTTGCAATTCTTGTCGAGAATGTGTATGGTTAAGATCAATAAATCAACACATTCGTAGAACATGTGGCTCGTCTTCTAGTAAATCTTCCAACTATATTATACGAAGACAATACAGCATGTATAGTCCAAATCAAAGGAGGATATATTAAAGGAAATGGAACAAAGCATATTTCACCCAAGCTTTTCTACACTCGTGATCTTGAAGAAAATGGTGACATTACTGTACAACAAATTTGTTCGAAAGATAATCTAGCATACTTATCTGCAAAATCATTACCAATTGTAAACTTTCAAAAATTGGTGCAAAACATTGGAATGTGGCGACTCAGAGATCTCAATTGATGTTTCTGTGAGGGGGAGAAAATACGTTGTATTCTTTTAGACGTATAAATTATATGAAATATGTAATCTTTTTCCTTCACTAAGATTTTTTTTCCCATTAGGTTTTTTTCCTAGGAGAAAATATGAGGCATATTTCATATATATATATATATATATATATATAATAAATATCTAAGGGGGAGTATTATAAATATTATAATATATGGGTAAAGTAGATACCCATTCTCAGTGTCAAAGGACCAAGTGACATTTGCCCATTATTTCAGGTGTTGTACATGTGTCTCAAGATTACACACTATTAGTGTCCATGTAATCTACCTCCTAATTGCCAAATTACTTATAAATAATGGCATTTGGAGAGTTTTGTAATATATGCACATTGGTGAGAAAAGAAAAGAAATGATTGGAGAATTTTAAATCTCCATAAATTTTCATGTTTTCTATTTACATAATTTTTTTTTATATTTTGTTATTATATTATATTTTCTTCATATCCGTGTTGCTGGGATGTGCCATTTTTCTCTTTATTTTTACAACATTATTGATCATTAAATATTTCCAAACTAAAGGTAAGTTAATTATTTATAAAAGTTAAAAGATAACTAAGAAAAAAAATCATTTGAAAACCTAAATAGGGAAGCCCTATAATATACTAATTATATCATCTAAATCATTTGAAAACCTAAATAGGGAAGCCCTATAATATACTAATTATTTCATCTATTCTATATCTAAAAGGTGTTATGAGAGGAGATCTCTATCTTTCCATTTTGTCCTTCATTTTTTTAATAAATGTCTAGTCTATCCTCACCTTTAATTATTTATACCTTTTCATCTTTTTTTTAACACATAATTTCTTTATGGAGGGAATGGCAAGAGAGGAGAGAGAAGAGAGGAATGATGTCGTACAATCGCAAGCATCAAATTATAATATAACTTAAAATAATCTTTCAATTCTTTTAGTTACTTAGAAATCGTTCTACTTTAATACATATTAATCTAAGACTAAACTAAAAAAAACAATTAAAGTGATCAAGTATAGAGATTTTCAAGAAAGAAGCGTCCTAGGGCGTAGATTTCATCTATGGATCTTCTAAACTCAATTGTTTTAATTCTGGAACTAATTAACATAATACCTAGATCTATAAGTCTTTTATTCATACTGCCCCTTACAAAGTCAACACTTTCTTTCACCTAATTACTAATTCATAATATCTTGAAATTAGTCAATTAAACAAAACATTAAGACTCTTCATCAACAATCTCTACCATTCTTTTATTATGTTAGTATAGTCAAATGCTAATTTAGCATGCATCATCTAACCTAAACTTTTTTGTTACAACAAGATTATACATGAAGAATTCATTCAAATGATGTACAAACACTCAAAAGCCCTAGGAATAAACATGCCATAAAGTACCAATGCCAATTGAAAACAAGATCGACATTAGAGTTTTGAAATAATCAACAACTACATCTAATCCTACAACAATGAGAAAATCAACAAAACACGGCTTCCACAGATAGAACCCAAATTCAAAATACCAAAACTACAGAGGAAAATTAAAGACAAGTAGAGAAAGTGTTATCCGGGAATCCAATCCTATCTCAGAGGTAAAATCAATCCTCAGTTGTTCCTTAATCATTCCTAACTTTAAAGATCCTCATAATTCTTTTCTAACTTCTCTCTCGACCTTGAAAATCCTTAAGACTCAATATTCTAATTGGATGAAACAACAAAAATATATAGATATGATGTAAACCCTAGGCCTTATTTTCCTATTTAAGCATGTTTAAATCATTGGTTTGATGAGTGGTTAATTCTACTATATGAATGTATTGTAGGGAAGAGGCTTAAGAGAGTTGAAAAGAAAACATTCTAAGTGTGGAAAATCTAGGCGCTTAGGTAGAAAGGATGCAAGGTGAAGCCTAGTAGCAAGAAGAAAAATGGCTAAGTGTGTAAGTCATGCATTGTTAGCCATCATGCGCTTGGTAAGGCCAAGGTGCGGGATGATGTGGCAGTCTAATTTGTCTAAGGAGGCTAGGAAAGGTGCCAAGGCAGTGGCAAGGCGGGCCGTGAGGTGTAAGGTGTGCGTTATCTAAGGGCCAAGCCTAAGCATGAGTGTGTGAGGTGATAGCCGAGAGGTTGAGGTGTGTGCGGCAGACGAGGGCACATGTATAGGCTCAGGGGGGGCGTTGAAGTGTACATAGAAGGCATCGAAGTAGTGATGAGCAGCATGCATCAACACAAAGGCCTAAGCCGTGAAGGCAAGCTGCAAAGGATGGAGACGCGCTAACCGAGTGAGGGGCTATGTGTGCAACTAGCCTATGCAATGGAATGTAGCCCATGCAGTGAAGGAATAAGAGATTTCAACTTAATCACTGACCTTAGTGGGCCAACTATCGTGTTTAGATGCACTAATCCTACTTAGTGGACTAGCTGTCACTTTAAGTAAGCATCACAGTCATGCACTCTCAAGTATATAAAGGGAGGTTGAAAGAAGAAGTCAGTTTGGCCAATTCACGTGTGCTAAGGGAGAAAAGATTCTGCTAAATTAAAGTTTGAGGGTTGTTGATCAAGAACTGGGGCTGCCAAGAGAAGATTTCCACAAATTCAGATTAAGGATTTAAGAATCTCCCAAGTATTCCAAGCTTTTTTATGTGATCGGGCAAGGTAGAAAGATTGATGAATTATAAGCTTGATAGAAGAAATCTGGAGCTCAATTTTTTAGATAAGGAAGAATAAATGATTTTTTTTTCAAGTTTGTAGAAGGAGATTCTTCGAAATAATGCTTGAAATTTAAGTTATTTATGCGTGAGGTTTGAAATATGAAAATTGGTGATTGAATAAACAGGCAGCAACATTCGAGGGATAAGCAAGCTGCTGGCAGGTCAAGCTAGGCGTTAACAAGAGCGTAGGAGTGTGTGTGTGGTTGAGCGTAAGTGCTGCATGTGGGTGTGTAAGGAGTGAGTGCACGGTGTAACGGTCATGCTTGTCCAGGGTCTGTTGCCCATGGCCGCATGCCCAATCTAACCCCCTTCTAGCATACTTTCATATCTTGTATTGTATTAGCTTAGTTAGCTTGCTTTCTTTACATTTTCATTGTAAGTGACCACTCGCCCTTTTGCATATGCAAGGGCGCCAGTTGGCTTTTTGTTCAGAATGCACTATATGGGGATAAGACTAACCATCACTTCCTCATACCCGGAGTAGTACTCTATAAAGCTGTTGTTGTTGCTTATTGCTTTCTAGTCTACTACAATCTTTCTTTCTTTATTCACACTCACAAAACTTCTTACGAAAACCTTTTCTCTAAACCCGTTCTCTAAAACCGTTTTCCCTAAAACGGGGGTGGAGGTTGCGAGAGGCACTCGGTGTGCCATCGGTAGTCCGTATTCGAGTTGGCTGACTTGTTCGTGAGCGGGAACAAGTGCCGCACAATCGCTAAGAGAAGCTTCCGAAAGAGTGATTGTGACAGTTGGTATCAGAGCCAGGTTGGCTTATAGAGGGAAGATCAGTGATCATGTCGGCGACGAAGAACCTGAACAAGTCCCATGTGGACAGATTGGTAGAGATGGAAGAACAAATGCTCTACCTGAGAGAGGTCCCAGATAATGTCCGTTTCCCTGAGACTCGACTACAAGAAGTTGCCGAGAAAGCCGATGGAATTGATGCGGTGGTAGGCCGCCTAGACGGATTACCCGTCAAAGAATTGATGATGAGGGTAGAGACCCTCGAGACCAAAACAGTACGGTCCGGCAGCTTTGAACGAGGCGATAGCTCCTCGGGCTCTGTTGCCCACATAGAGGAGCGTGTCGAAGAGCTGGACAGCTCCCAAAAAGCAATACTTCAGATGGTAACCGATTTATCTGAAGACTTTCGGTCGGCCCTGGATGTCGTCAGAGCCGAGATAGCGGATGTGAGTGCTAGGGTGAATCTCACCATCCGAGCGGTAGGGAACCAAGCCCCATCTGGGGGAGCAATGGCAGTGAGCAAAATAAAAATCCCAGAACCGAAACTCTTCTGTGGGGTGCGAGAAGCGAAAGCCCTGGAAAATTTTATCTTCGACCTTGAACAATACTTAAAGGCGACGAACACAGTGACTGAAGAGTCGAAAGTCACACTAGCAACGATGCATCTAGCTGAAAATGCGAAACTGTGGTGGAGATCACGATTTATAGACATACAGGAAGAACGCTGCACTATTGATACTTGGGATAGATTGAAACAAGAACTTCGCTCGCAGTTCTTCCCTGAAAATGTTGAGATCTTGGCTCGACGAAAACTCCGAGAGCTAAAGCAAACAGGTAACATCAGGGACTACGTAAAATAGTTTGCAGGACTCATGTTGGACATATGAGATATGTCTGAAAAAGACAAGGTCTTTTGCTTTGTGGAAGGGCTGAAACCGTGGACGAAATCAAAACTATATGAACAGAGAGTACAGGATCTCCCCTCTGCCTATGTAGCAGCTGAACGGCTATACGACCTTAGCACTGACTCACAAGATGTGAGGAAGCAATCAACTTCCTCAAATGGGGGAAACAGAAACAGCCGTTCCAGTCCTCCCAGACTTAGGGGAGGAGACAAGAACACAGGGGGGGACCGTAAATCATCCCAACCGAGATCAGGAAACAACTGGCGGGGGCCGCCACAACAGCATAACAATTACAATCGCCCCATGTCTTGTTTCATATGTAGAGGGCCACACCGGGCGGACGAATGTCCAAATCGAACCGCGTTCAATGCTTTTCAAGCCACGTTAGCCTCTACCTCTGAAGACAAGGCTGAACTGGAGGAGACGGTAATCGAGCCAGCTGCAGAAATTGAGAATCCCAGGATAGGGGCATTGAAATTCTTATCTGCACTTCAGAAGAATATGGGAAGGGCGACGAAGCCACTAGAGAAAGGTCTCATGTATGTGGACGCTTGGGTCAACCAAAGATCGGCCAAAAACACTATGGTTGACTCTGGGCTACCCATAACTTCATGGCTGAAACGGAAGCTCGCCGCCTGAACTTGATTTGGGAAAGAGATGCAGGGAAGATGAAAGCTGTGAATTCCGCAGCCCTACCGATTACGGGGATAGTGAAGAGAACTCCGGTGAAGTTAGGAGACTGGAAGGGCTTCGTTGACTTCGTGATTGTCAAGATGGATGATTTCGACGTGGTACTGGGGATGGAATTCCTACTTGAACATAAAGTCATACCAATGCCCCTCGCCAAATGCTTAGTCATTACCGGATCTACACCGACCGTAGTCCCAACCAGTATCAAGCAGCCAAATGGGGTGAGAATGATCTCAGTCCTCCAATTGAAGAGAGGCCTGGCCCACGACGAACCCACGTTCATGGCCATCCCGATAGAATCAGTTGAGTCCACTGAAGAGAAGATCCCTCAAGACGTTCTATTTGTCTTGGAAGAGTATCGGGATGTCATGCCGAAAAGCTTGCCCAAGTCCTTACCTCCACGAAGGGGGATCGACCATGAGATTAAGTTGTTACCAGGGGCAAAGCCGCCTGCCAAGAATGCATATCGGATGGCCCCGCTAGAATTGGCTGAGCTTCGAAAACAGTTAGACGAGTTGTTAGATGCAGGATTTATCAGACCGGCGAAGGCCCCAGTACTGTTCCAGAAGAAGAAGGATGGAAGCCTCCGGTTGTGCATCGACTATCGGGCCTTGAATAAGCTCACAGTCCACAACAAATATCCCCTTCCTATCATTACTGACTTGTTTGATCAGCTTCACGGTGCTAAGTATTTCTCGAAGCTGGACCTACGGTCTGGATATTATTAGGTTCGAATTACTAAAGAAGACGAACCTAAGACGATCTGTGTCACGAGATATGGAGCCTTCGAATTCCTCATGATGCCCTTTGGCCTCACCAATGCCCCAACAATGTTCTGTACCTTAATGAACCAAATGTTTCACGAATACCTCGACAAATTCATCGTAGTGTATCTTGATGACATTGTGGTCTATAGTGCCTCGCTGGAGGACCATCGACATCACCTCCAACTAGTCTTTGAAAAGCTGAGGAGAAATCAGTTGTATGTAAAGAGAGAGAAGTGCTCCTTTGCCCAAGAACGCATAAATTTCCTCGGCCACGTGATTGAGTGTGGTCGGATTGGTATGGAAGAGGGCAAGGTCGCCGCGATTAGAGACTGGAGGGTACCATCATCCGTGACCGAACTACGATCCTTTCTCGGACTAGCCAACTACTATAGGCAGTTTATAGAAGGATTCTCGAGAAGAACAGGGCCATTAACCGAACTGTTGAAGAAGGATAGCCAATGGAGCTGGACTCCTGAATGTCAAGCCGCCTTTGAGGGCTTGAAGAAAGTGATGATTGAAGGGCCGGTCCTCGGAATTGCCAACGTGACCAAGCCATTTGAAGTAGAGACTGATGCTTCTGACTTCGCGTTGGGCGGTGTCCTCCTCCAAGACGGACACCCCATCGCGTATGAGAGTAGAAAACTAAATGATGCCGAACGGAGGTATGCCGCCTCCGAGAAAGAGATGTTAGCAGTAGTTTACTACTTGAGGGCCTGGAGACAGTATCTCTTGGGGGCCAAGTTCGTGGTCAAGACCGACTACAACTCCATTTGTCACTTCTTCAACCAATCGAAGTTGTCATCGAAACAGGCACGGTGGCAGGAGTGTCTAGCGGAGTTCGACTTCCAATTCGAACATAGACCAGGGAAAAGTAACCAAGCGGCTGATGTTCTTAGCTGAAAGAGCGAACATGCGGCCCTGTGCATGTTCGCCCGCCTACAAGCAAGTACGTTGAGTGCAACAGTACGAGAAACTGTCAAAACTCACTTGACAAATGACACAGCGGCGCAGGCCATCCTACAGTTGGCCAGAGAGGGGAAGACACGCCAGTTCTGGGTGGAAGATGATCTACTATACACCAAAGGTAATCGCCTCTACATCCCCAGATCCAGGGAGTTACGTAGGTCGCTGATGAAGGAGTGTCACGACACACCGTGGGCAGGACATAATGGTTGGCAGAGGACTTATGCCCTTCTAAAACAAGGCTACTATTGGCCAAGCCTTCGAGACGATGTCATGCAATTTACCAAGACTTGCCTTGTCTGCCAACAAGATAAGGTCGAAAGGGCGAAATTAGCGGGTCTGCTGGAACCCCTACCTGTGCCCTCTAGACCATGGGAGAGTGTGTCTCTCGACTTCATCACCCATTTGCCCAAGGTGGGAGAGTTTGAATCGATCCTTGTTATCATCGACCGATTCTCAAAATATGCCACTTTCGTCCCAACGCCAAAAATGTGCACAGCCGTGATGACTGCTCAGCTGTTCTTCAAACACATCGTGAAATTATGAGGTGTCCCCGCGAGCATTGTTAGCGATCGAGACGGAAGATTCACTGAGACATTCTGGACAGAATTGTTCAAAATATTGGGGTCAACACTGAATATCTCCTCTAGCTATCATCCCCAAACTGACAGCCAGACGGAACGCTTCAACAGTATGCTCGAGGAATATCTGCGTCACTTTATCGACGCTAGGCAGAAGAACTGGGTCCAGTTGTTAGATGTGGCTCAGTTCAGCTTCAATAGCCAGCAGAGTTCCGCAACCGGAAAAACGCCCTTCGAAGTGGTGTGCGGCAGACAGCCACTCATGCCACACTTGGTGGACCACCCTTATGCAGGCAAAAGTCCTCAGGCACATAACTTCACTAAAGAGTTGAGCAAAACCTCTAAGATAGCTCGCGCCTACCTAGAAAGAGCATCGAGGAGGATGAAGAAGTAGGCTGATAAGAAGCGGAGGGCTCTTGAGTTTCAAGCTGGGGACAAGGTCCTAATCAAGCTACGACCGGAACAGTTTCGTTTCCGAGGCCAGAGAGACCAACAGCTAGTAAGGAAATATGAAGGTCCAGTGGAGGTAATTGAGAAAGTCGGGAGAACCTCATATAGGGTTCAGTTACCCTCATGGATGAAGATTCATCCTGTCATCCATGTGAGTATCCTGAAGCCCTATCATCCCGATCCCGAGGATGAACAGCGAAACATGCTAAGGTGCCCACCGGTCACGATGAAGAGTTCTGCTGAGAAAGAAGTTGCACAAATCCTGGATAAACGTACGCGCCGTATTGGAAGACCCAGACGAGAACTGACAGAGTTCTTAGTGAAATGGAAGGATCTCCCCGACGAAGAGATCAGTTGGGAGCGGGCCGAAGATTTAAAGAATGCAGCTCCAGCCATCGCAGGTTTTGAACAAGGTCAGTTGACGGGGACGTCAACCAATTAAGTGGGGGAGAATGTAACGGTCATGCTTGTCTAGAGTCTGTTGCCCATGGCCACATGCCCAATCCAACCCCCTTCTAGCATACTTTCATATCTTGTATTGTATTAGCTTAGTTAGCTTGCTTTCTTTACATTTTCATTGTAAGTGACCACTCGCCCTTTTGCATATGCAAGGGTGCCAGTTGGCTTTTTGTTCAGAATGCACTATATGGGGATAAGACTAACCATCACTTCCTCATACCCGGAGTAGTACTCTATAAAGCTGTTGTTGTTGCTTATTGCTTTCTAGTCTACTACAATCTTTCTTTCTTTATTCACACTCACAAAACTTCTTACGAAAACCTTTTCTCTAAACCCGTTCTCTAAAACCGTTTTCCCTAAAACGGGGGTGGAGGTTGCGAGAGGCACTCGATGTGCCATCGGTAGTCCGTATTCGAGTTGGCTGACTTGTTCGTGAGCGGGAACAAGTGCCGCACAATCGCTAAGAGAAGCTTCCGAAAGAGCGATTGTGACACACGGCAGCAAGGGAGGAAGTCATTGGCTGAAGACGTTGAGGGGTGCATAAGCAAGAGCACGACGCATTGGCACGGTGAGCATGTCTTAACGCATAGGCAAGCACTTGTGGCCGCATATCACCCACTAGCTAATCGCAAGGTACTTTTAGTTAAGTGTGGGATGTGTTAGACTAAGTGATGCAATGACGAGTGTGGCAATTGCCCTAAGTTTAATGTTAAGCTTTATTGTTTAAGTTTAGCTCAAAAGGGGAACTAATGACATTAACCAAGAATATTTACCAATGTCATAAGGCAAAAACCAATAGGAGAAGTCTATCACTCAAAAGGAAGTAGCCCAAGACTGTGAGTGACAAGTTTATAAAATATTTCCTCTTATGGGTTTCCAACGCATGATTTATTGCTGAGTTAGTTTTCAAGATGTTTCCTTAAAGATGGACCATGTGTGAATTTTAACCTTATGATGAATTTCTTAAGTAAACATTATTTCTCCAAGCTCTATTTTGACGGTGTCCTAGTATGATATTGAACATGTGGATGCATGGCTTAAATTTTCTAATAGAGTTTTAAGAAGCATGCGTCAGGTAGCATTCCTTTATTATTGTGAGTCTTTTATGATGAATGTGTTAAAGTTTGTTTTACTGAAATGCTTAATATTTTAAAGTTGAGTTTTCTTTCTTAAAAGTTAAGCTATGATGTTATGATGAGGAATTCAATACCAAAGGACTATGAGAAGATATTTGGTGTTGGGATTGGTGTCCTAATTCTCTCGATGGTCTTGTAGTTTGTAAACATTTTATACACAAATTTTTATTAATAAAATAAATGTTATTTTATAAGCATATACTCAAATCCAATAAACTAAGATCTGTGGTTATTTCATGTAACTTAAATATGTATGTGAGACATACAAGTGGATCATTCCTTAAGTAATAACCTAAATGGTCTATAGTAGATGGATAAAAGAGGGATAACTTATCTTGTTGACATTACAGATACAGCCCGCTTTGTAGATGTTACAAGTGTTGTAAAGTGCTACAAATGGTATGTTCCTGACCATTCATGTGGAGGTATGCAAGCGGGGGTATCCTATACAAAGAGTTTGTATAAGACCAGAATCATGAGATGATTAGTCTCCTTATATAACGCCGTTGATAATTGAGATTTACATTTTACTAAAATGACCATAGGTAACATGACCTTAATCCTGAATAAGTTGGAAACTTTTGCTTATGAAGACGGTCCTTTGATTTGTATGGGTGAGAGTGGTCAGATTTCCAACTCAACAAGCCTACCATTTTGGGGATTCATCTGATTGGGGAGCTGGGAACTCAGCTACACAAAACAAAATTCACTCCTTCCCCGAACCAGAGGTAAGTAGATAAATTGCTCCCTTAAGGGCTTATTTCAGGTCTTGAACATAGTGGCCACACCCTCTCTTAGGAAGAGACGACTAAGTCATAGTTTATTGTTCGTTAGAGGAATCAGTGGTACTTAAAGAGTTAGATGTAACTACAGGGGCAAAACGATAAATTGGCCCAGCTGTACTTACGAGCGATTTGTGAAGGGTCATCACATTGTTGATTAGTCATATGGACACAGAAATATATCTGTAGTGCGAAGAGTGCAGCTGTCGGTCTTTAGTGGAGTGATCAATAGTTAACAGATGGTAGATCTCATGATTAAAGAGTTTAATCAGTTATTCACGTACCGTTGGAGCTTCAAGCTACCGGTCCATGAGGTCCCTTGGTAGCTCAATGGGTTCAAGTTGAGAATCAGATTTTGGGTCAATTTAAAGTGTTCAAATTAACAAGAGAAAATTCAATTATATGTGATATAATTGATATGATGTATTAGATACATTAAATGGAGGAATTAATATAAATATGATTTATATTAAATGCCATAAAATATAAAAAAAAAAAAAAAAAAAAAAAAAAAAAAAACTATGGTTTATATGTTTTATATGATGAAATATTAAAACTATAGGTTATAAATATAATATGATAAGTTGATTATTATATTTATTTATAACATATTAATTATATGATAATTAATTATTCTTTTTCTCTAATAACCGGATTGAGTAGGAGGTTATTGAAAGTTTTATGTTAACTGTGAGATAAAAAGGAAAATGGTTTTTCAAAATTAGTAGGTTTTTCACTCAGTTAATCTCACGAAAAAAGGCTATCAAGTAAAAAGGTTTTACTAAGCGATAGCATCGAGAGCATACACGATCAAGCTGACTGTACGATAGTTACTCGTTCACTTGTTAGTAAACGATCGAGTAGTAAAGTCTATACGATAGGCTTCCATTTACTAAACGATTAAGCATTTCGTCTATACGTTAGACAGCCTCATCTCCCACTTACTCGATCGTATACCTCCTGCTTTCCTCAATCCAAGATCATACAAAGCCTATAACTCCTAGATTCTCACACCGAGAATACCAAGGTAACCATTATGGTGGTGTTCTAAATCCATTCATGGATCGAGTTGGACTCGATTGGGTTCAAGGTTCATTCAGATGTTCGTTAAGATCGTATTATGTTTGTTGCGTTCGAGTTCGTGTTGTGAACCGTTTGTTGAACGATCGAGGGATACTTGAAGAAGAGTTATTCAAAGGTTCACATACTTTATCCCTTGTATCTTCTTGTAGCATGTTGTAATTTATATAATTATTCATAATCTATTCGTTTCTGTTTAAGATGTTATGTTCATTTTGAATGGGATTTGGAACCATCCACTTATCTCTATTTAGATTTCCTTCATTGGGCCCCTGATACCTAAGATATGACGGTATTTAGGCTTTACCACGTGCACGTAGATATGCTTTGACGTTAGTTATGTTGAGATCACTCCATACCAACTAAGGATTTCGACGTTAAGGGATTGAGCAAAAGGGCTCTCTCTCAACTAAAGTTATATGATGATAATTCTGTTTGAGGTTTTCAGGGTTTGAATGTTTAATTTATTAATAGTTTTTAACCATGAATTTTTTTAAACCCTGAAGTTTATAGAAGCTGACATTACCCTGAAGTTTATAGAAGTTAACATTTACTTAATGTACAATAAATATGTTTTTAAATAGTCACTCACTAGGCTAGTAGCTCACTCTTTCCGATATTTTACTTTTTCCCAAGTAGTGGTAAACTCCCAAAGAATAGTTGTACTGCTAGTCTGCCACTCGAGGTAGAAGTTTGAAGATTAAGAAAGAAAAAAAAAAAAAAAAAGAGCTTAGGTGGTATGATAGTCTTGTCTGTACTTTTGGTCAACATGTACATATTAGAGACTAATTAGAGCAAATTGAACCCATGGTGTTGTGTGATATACCTATAAATTTGGACACCTACTTAAGTTTTATAATTATGAGATGTTTGTAGGAAGAATATATGAATGCTATTTTATGTTACCAAATGTCTTAAGGTTATTTTAGCAGGTGATGTTAGTGGATTAGACAATAGTTTTCATGTGAGAGTTGGTAAATACTGTCTTCATAACTCAAGGGGTTCTAGGAGGGAGTGTGACATATGAAATCGTTACAACGTCGCTACGTTGTCCAAAAAAATCGTTGGCGCATCTAGCACTATAAAAGATTTTGTACTGTGCACTGCCTGTTTTTTTAACTTTCAGGTTTTGGCTCTAACATCCTTGGCATTGAGGCACCACTTGCACGCCATTTTTAGCTTCTTGTCATGCCTTAAGACTATTTTGTCTTTCCTAAGGCTAATGTATCTTCAATAATTCTTCAAATTTTTTTCTAATTCTGCTCAAATGTTCAGTTCCTACATATCAATATAAAAATGCATCAAAGAACACATTTTCGGCAAATACGATAATGAAAAACTAAGTTTGTAACTCTTCTTTGCTTTTTTTTTTTTTTTAGTATTAATTATTTAATTTTAAACTCATGCAAACCATTTTAAAGAAATTATGCACACAATTTTACATAATAAATAGGATAGAAATCATATTGTTTTTTCAAAATGTTCAAGAGATGGTTTATTTTACAGGAGAGATTAAAGCTTTCCAAAGAATAGACAGAAGTTTTTGTTATTTGTAAAAGTAACATTGAATCGTATAAAATGGAGCTTTAAGAATCCATAAATTTATTTTTTTACGACTTTTTAACTATATTTTTTAATTTTAAACTTCTCCGAGAAACACATAATGATGGAATCAAAATTTTCTTTTCTTCTTTTAGGATTAGTAATTTAATTTAACTTATTCATTTTATCTTTCTTTTCATTTGGTTTTTTAAGTTTTTTTTCCCTATTATAGACGTTTTCAAAAAACACAACAAAGGAAACAAAATTTTGTATTTCCGTAAGAGTAATTTGATGTTGCACTCATGTACACCATTTCATAGTAATTATAGACACCATTAAACAGAATAAATGGAATAAATTTGTTTCTTTGGCCCAAACTTCATTTTCAAACTGTCCAAGAGATTAAAGTTTTTCAAACAAAATGAAAATGAAGGGTTTTCGTTAATTGTAGATCAAACGTTAAATCATGTCGATTGGAGCTTTAGGCATCTGTAAACTTATTCTTATCAATGAAGAGATAGCATTGTTATCTCCAAATTTAAAATTTTGTCCATACTGATTAAATTCGTAAAATGTGATCGATTGAACGAATAAATCATTTAGAAAAATTAACACATTTAAGTCATGTGTAACACACATGCCTTCCGATTATATTATAATAAGTATATTAAATTATTTGAATCTCATTCAAATATTATTCTATCTATATATATATATATATATATATATATATATAATATATATATATATATATATATATATAATTTTATTTAATGTATCTTAATACATAATTTTATTCGATATTTGATGTAAGAAATACAATAAATATGTTTTTCCCTTATTTATTAAGATAATTGTTTTAAATGACAAAAACTAAAAATATTTTTAAATATAATAAAATGTCTCTATTTATCATAGACATTGGTAGATGTCTATGAGCTGGTAAGAAACCTTATGGACCTACAGATTATAAGCTGAAATAATAAAAAATTATAAGCTCAAATGATCCAAATTATAAGGTGCAATCATAATTCCAAGTCCATAGCAAGTTAGTGAAAGGGTGCATTTGTGGCTTCGTGATGTGCGCTAAGAGTGTATTATAAATGGAGATGGAAGATAAGATTGATGTAAATGAAGATGAATGGTAAATGACTTCTCTAGGTGAGAAGATTTGGTGATGCGTCACACTCTCTCGCTAATGCGTACAAGCTTTTCCTGAGCTAGATCCAAGTATAAATCTAATTTGGGTTCCTAGTAAGTCCAGGGTCGAATACAGGGATTTAGGTTAGACTAACACAGTCCTTATGTTGCAACATATGCAGAAGGGTTCTAAATAAATGCTGAAAAAGTTTTATCTACACTATTTTACTGCATGCATACAAGAAGAAACAAGAGTTTAAGTGAAATGTAGGGTTTAATGAAAGAATAGTGCTAAGTGATAAAGGAATGCATTGATCCAAGTAAGATGAACACGTAAAAATGTGGGTACAGATGAAGATGCGAGATGCTTGTTTACAATCAAATTATGTTAATGCGTTCGGTTTCTGTTTATCTAATTATTCAACATTTCTCACAGCGAATGCCACATGTTTCTATCTCTAGAGTGCATGCGTTGATTACAGAAAGTAGTGAGGCATAAGTATTTTTATCTCTAAAGATACTGTGCATTCTGACTTGATGCGTTTCTAGCTATCCTCTTCTCTCGAATGATTTTAGCTGAGATAACTTCAACCAGATGATCAAAATGATTAAAGCTTTAGAATTTTAGCATGCACAAAGTCACAAACACATTTAACATAGTAGATTGTAATTAGAGGCAAATGTGATGGATCAAATGCACGATTTTATAAAGAACGAAATTGTCTTTACAATAACAACACTTAATCGCATGGTATGATGAATGAAAATAAAGTAAAAAGAAAAGAGTCAAGCCGCAGAGTTCAATTTCTCATCCTCTTTGGCTTTATCTTAATGTGTGTACAACCAAGTTGTTAAAGAAATGAAGAAAAATTCTCTCTCGAGCTTGGTTCTCTTCAATTCTCCTTGATCAACAATGGCAATGGTTCTTTTCCTCCTATGTTCTTCTTCCAGCCGCAAAACTACTATAATCTAAGCTCTAAGATGCTCTATCTATGTTATGTTGCTTTCTCTAGTTGCAAGTCTTCTATTTATAGGCGTTTTCTCTCAGCAACATGTGATATGACAGTATTAATTTTCATGCGTTGGTCAGCTGCCTACCATTTCAATTGATTTTCAAACGCCGACATTCAGATACTCATACTTGCAAGTGGTGATTTGACAGGAATAGCATGAATCAATGTATCTTCTATGCGTAGGAGTCTTTCAGACACATGCCTTTGCGTTAATTGAGCTTGCGACATTTAGGAATTTAATTGAAATCATGCGATGAAATGTGTTAGTGACGTAGTTTTATCAAAAAGAATGTTTTTGTAAAGGCTAATAATGTTTGAAGAATTCCATGTGTTTTCCTTTAAGATAGATGAGATTTTATCATTAAGAATTCTGATTGTTTCGACTTTCAAGAGACAATAACTTGTATTTCTACAAGTTATCAGGGTGAGACACCATTGTTCAAGTCTTGAAATTAACATTTAGGAGAACTACTCATCTACTGTATATTGGAAGAAGGGAATTCCATTTTATGAAATTATGTTTCTAGCTCCCTATTTGGTCAAGTCTCCAAAATGGTAGGCTTATTAAATCGACCCTGAAGGTCATTCTCCCCAATGCGAATCAAAGGACGTGCCCTTACAGTCAAAAGTTCATACCTAACTCAGTATTGAAATCAAATCGTGAAGGGATTAAATTCTAGCGAAAGTGTGTAATCATGTTCTTTGATTTCTTGAAAGAATTAAAAATACAAATAACTAAAAGAAGGTTAAGCACCATATTGTTGCCGATACGTAAACGCAACGAAATCTCCTTCTCGAATAGGTAGTCTTCTCTTTGAAGTCTTCATTTTCTACGAAATGTTCCTTGATATGACTCTAACAAGGATTTGACTTATGGAAACCATTCTTGAAAGATGTGAGGGAATAAAGAAGGAGAAATTTTTAGAGAGCCCTTCTCCAAAAACTTGGGAGACTTGTTCTTAGAGAGAATCTCTATAGAATGACTCTAGAGATTATGTTGTATTATGTGTCCCATGAAGGCTTCCTAGGGCCTAATTTATAAAACTGTACAAGATTACTCCTAATTCTAATAGATAACCTTTCTGCAGAGATTTAATTATAATTATCTACTAATATCTCATATTAAAAGTTAATTATCCATTTAATATCTCATATTAAAAGGATTTAAAAATTTAAATCACATATTTATTATCTATATTATCTCCATTCAAATTAAATAATTAATTATTTGAATTATATTCAAATAAATTAATTCTCCCACTATCTATTTAATTCGAATCTCATTCAAATAAACTTTATAATAAAACATGTATTTAATTGTATTCAATACAATTAATATTTTTCCTCATAAAATTTGAATGTTCCAACCTTCTTTCAACATATTTGATCATTGTTGGATCGTGGTGAGCTAGTAAAAAGACTTTATAGAGCTACAAATTATAAGCTCCTGTGAACCAAGATTAATTAACTAAACTATTTAACTAATTAACCTTCATTATTTATGAACTGCAGGACAAACTGTAATTGAACTCTTATGCACTGTAGAACAAGTTCTGTCTATGGATATATAAGCAATTTGATCCTTCACGAGTTGCTCGTAATTACAATTGGGTCAAATCTCCATTTTATCTCTGCAAATACTTCTTTTACTTAAGTACCTCTCATTCTTCTAATGAATAATTTGTTTATCGTCCAACTATAAACTAAGTTCCTCTTGGATCAATGAGAGGGTGAGATCCCTTGTTTAAGTTCCGGAGTCAACAATTAAGATAGCTACTCATCTACTTACCGTATATGCGAGAAAGAGTGAACTTCATATTGTGAAGTTATGTTTTCAATACCCTATTCGGCCAAGTCCCAAAATGGTAACTATATTGAGTTGACAATTTGAGTCACTCTCACCTATGCAAATCAAAAGACGAGACCTCATAGACATGAGTTCATAACTCACTGATCAGGATTAAGATCAAGTCACATATGATCATCTTATGAAATATTAATCTCATCAATTCACGAACTTACAAAGAGAGATGAGTTGATTCGCGGTCTGATTCAATACATGATAGGATCGAATCTCATAGTTGAATCTTTTGTTTTGATATTAGAAAGATGAAATACATAATTAGAATATAAATAACAAACAACATCACATGTTGTCACTACAAAAAAAAAAAAAAAAAAAAAAAGTCCTTTGTCAACGTGAAAAATCGTCGGCATAAACTGGAATCAACGTTGGGAGAAGATCTGTCGATGACCTTCATGCCATCGGGAGTTTAGTTGGGAGTACTCCATCAAGAGATCTACACTGTCTGCTGTTAGATTAACTCCCCACAGTGTACATACACCGTCAACGGTTCATATCTCTCGATGCATAGTATACACCGTCAACGGAGTGGCTTTCTCCCGACTGCCTAGTTGACCCGTTAGGAAATATCCACAAACACACAAAATTTTGACCTTGCAGGCATCGGGAGATAATATATCTCCTGATGGTCTATAAGTCATCAAGTCATCAGGAGGTTCATTGCAATTTTCAATTTTTTTTTTTTTTAATTATGGTCTTCATAACATAATCATCCCCTATATCACCTAAGTATTTCATAAAAGCATAAAATTTCCAAAAAACAAAAAGATATAAATCATCCTTACAATGTATCACCTGAGTATTCCAATAAAGCATAAAATTTCCAACTAAAAAAAAGGACATGACATTGGAATAACCTAATTACTATAGGCACTCCATAAAAATACATAATTAGTTAGGGTGACATTAATTTGAGAAATGAAATAGCACAAATATTTATTAAAGTTTCTAATAATTATGTTAACAAAACTAATAAAAAATTCCAACCAATACTCAAAAGTATAATCTCGAACAAAACTTAAACAAAGCAACTTGACAAAAAAACAACCAATATACACAAATAAAGCAACTTGATAAATTTTTACAAAAACTATCTTAAACAAAAATGGAACTTGATAAAAAGTACACAAATAAAGCCAACTTCATAATATTACCAAAACCTATACTAAACAAAAATGAGAAAATACTATACCTAAACTAAATAAAAAATTTCGGCAAACACAATCTTTATACATTCATTACATATCCAAAGGTTTAAAGAACAAGGCAAAGCAATAAAATAACCATTATAACATCACTTTGAACTAAAGTCACCTAAGGGTAACAATTTCCTAAACATCCCCCTCCCCCATATAAACTAAATTAAGGAAATATCCTTAACCAAAACATAAAAAGGGACTTGACGAAAAGTATACAAATAAAGCCAATTTCACAAATATTACATTATATAACGTCAACAATTCCTTTAATATTACATTTGTTTTGAGGATCTACCAATGAGTAAGAATATGCTGTCGGGAGATTATACCTATCTCCCGATGCCCATTATACAGTATTGGGAGTTATTTTGAACTCCTAATGCATAAAATACCCGTCAAAAGAAGCTTTTTCTCCTGACCACTTTCTTCCAACTCTGAAATTATGCATCGATAGAGAGTCTTTTCTTGTAGTGAATAAATGACTAGGCTAAGCATGAAAGGAAAGAAAATATTAACATATCTTTGTAGAACTCTTCCATATCAATTCTTATTCATTTTCCAACAAATTGGTTTTCTCCTTCTCAACACTCTGACGCCTCTAAAGGGTCTTCTGTACTATATCTCTAGCAAGGAACTGGTTTATGGGAACCTTCCTTTTGAAAAGATAAAGGGAATTGGAAGAAAAGATTTGTGCACAGAACTTTTCTCTTTGTTAAAATATGAGAGAGAGAGTCATCTTAATTGCCAAGATTTTCTTCAACCTTTGTAGAAATATCAAAAAAAAAAAAAATTATATTTACTGGAGAGGCTAACTTCCCCACTCTCTCCACCCCTCCTCTCTCTCCTATAATGCAGGGGAATTATTTAATTAAAATAATTAAATAATAATAATTAATCAAAATAATAAATTATGATTAATTAATTAATTAATTAATATCTAACTAAATGAATATTTGAATATATTTAAATGTATAAATCTCTCATAACCTATCGTTTTAATATGAATTTCATTAAAATTAACTTTTTATCTTCCATTTAGGCTAAATCAAAATTAACTATATATTATAATGTATCTATATACATTATTTTAATTGTATCATATAACATATTATTCTCTAAATTAATTTGAACATTTCAAATTATTAAAACATTGGTCCTTGTTAATCCATTGTGAGCTATCAAAGGGTCCGTCGGGACCTGACAGACCTACAGATTATAAGCTCTAATGATTCGAGATTAATCAATATTCATTAACTATGGAGCAAACCACTATAGACCCATAGTTGCACTCTAATGCACTGTAGAATATGTTGCGTCCATGGATATAACCATTCACGTAAGTCAATCCTTCACGAGTTGTTCGTAACTACAATTGGCTCAAATATTTGTCTTAGCCCTATAATTACCTCTATCCTTAAGCATCAATTATCTGAAGGAATCAAATTTTCAGCAGAAGCAATTGATCGCCCATGCTTTTAAATTTACATTTTGAATTCGCAGAAAATTATATAAAAATTTAAACATAAATTAACTAAGTATACTTATAACTGTGAAGAACTCTAAGGAAAAAGAGATTACCTTTGAAGACTACTCTTCAATCTTCTCCAATTCTTCATTATATACACATCTCTT
Organism: Benincasa hispida; assembly: GCF_027475165.1. Taxonomy (NCBI): domain Eukaryota; kingdom Viridiplantae; phylum Streptophyta; class Magnoliopsida; order Cucurbitales; family Cucurbitaceae; genus Benincasa; species Benincasa hispida. The sequence goes on from NC_143483.1 coordinate 1,661,695, forward strand.
CAATCACGAATAGGACACCACCGCTAAGTCTTTCCCGTTATTCTCTAACAAGGATTTTGTTTGTGGGAACCAAATTTTTTGGAAGATTAAGGAAAAAAGTCAATTCTACAAGACAAACTTGTTCTTTGTATTTTTGTATGAGTGATGAGTGATAGATCTTGTAAAGAGCTATCTTATTAGTACTAATTTCTCCAATTATTTTTTAATTATTTGCTTAAAATGTCTATTTTAATAGGTAAATTCCAATCCCAACTCAAAAGAAGTTATTTCAAAAGATTTGGAGCTAATTCGAGCCAAACGACACCAAAGAATCACTTAACAAGAAGATCTAGGACAAATTACCTCTTTGCCCCTCAAGAGGAACAATTCAACATACTTAAGTAATGCAATCAATCTTGAATTTTCAGTCTTTTGATTTCAAGATTTGACATAGTTAAGAAAACCCATGAGTTTAATACAATTTAGGGATTATTTGTGAAATGTCTTTAGGAAGCAATTAAGATCTAGATTAGGGTTAATTGTTAAATTAACTAATTAACGGAGTTATGTTATTATTTAATTTAAATTAAATTAAATCAAATTTACTTAATTATTAATTATTATTTAATTTAACTTAGGACAAATGTTAATTTATACTCCTAAACTTAGAGAGTTATATTAATTTAAACTCTAAACTATAGTTGTATTAATTTAAACTTTGAATTTTAGGGGTTTTATCAATTTAAACCCTGAACTTTGGGATATCCCAAATTTTGGGATATGTATCAATTTAAACCTTAAACTAGTATTTGTATCAATTTACACTCTGAACTTTCATAAGTATATCAATTTAAACCCAGAACTTTCAAGTATATCAATTTAAACCCTAAACTTCATAAATATATCCAAATAAAACAAAATGGAGAGTTCAAATTGATACAATTATGAAAGTTCAAGGTTTAAATTGATACATTGATAAAAGTTCAAGATTTAAATTGATACAATTATTAGTTTGAACTTTAAATTGATAAAATCATCAAAGCTCAAGTTTAAATTGATATAATTATAAGTTTAGGGTTTAAAATGATAAAACTTCCCAAGTGCAGGAGTATAAATTGATATTCGCCTTTTTAAATAAAACTTCCTCATATTATTAGGCCTCTAAGGCAATTTGGGATACAATCTTTTTCTGCCAATTGAAGAAATGCCAAAGAGAAACCATTCAACCATACAAAACTCTCGTGGATATTATTAATTAATATTACATTTAAACTATAGTTATAATATGAATCTCATACATATCAATTATTAGTTAATATTACATTTGAATCATAATCAAATGTGTTTCACTCTCATAACTTATAGTTTTAATGTATCACATTCACATTAAATTTAACCTATATTTTTAATATGAATCTCATACATATTATTTAATATTTGAATCTTATTTAAATACATTATTCTCTCATATTATATAGTTTAATGGGTAATTGACAAAAATAACCTTTTTCAAGTTTTGATTTTGACTTTTGGACCCTTTTTAAAAAGTATGTTTTTTACCCCACAATTTTAAAAATGAATGAAAATTACCCTAATACCCTTCACATTTCAAAACTCATTCAAACCTTCCAAACCCTCACTTTTTTTTTTCCATTTTCACTCTTCTCCATTTCAAAAGTCATCAATCTCACTCCATTTCACTCTTCCCATTCTACATTTCCTTGTCATTCTCCTTTTCATTAAAGATCATTTGGAATTTTTCAACTAAGGTATGGATTTCATTTTTTTGTCACTCAATGTGTTAGTTTATGTTTGAAGTTCTTGTGTGGATATCTGAAATCTATGTTAGATCTATGTTGAATGTTATTTGTTTTTTCTAAAAACATCATGTTCGGCATTTTCTAAATAAGTTTGAGCTTAAAATGCATTTCCAGAAATCGATCTTACCCGACCGGGCTTCATACCATCGTGATCGAGTATGTGACCGGACGAGCAAGTTTGAGGTTGCTTGGGGATAGATTTGGGGAAGAGGGGAAGATCGTGCCCGGTGGTAGACCAGCCAGGCCGTATGTGTATTTTGACTGGGTATGGGCGGGAAAGATCAGGTATGGGGGGAAAGAGAGGAAAGGACGAGAGGGAAGGGGGCAAAATCGGGTAGGAATAGACAGTGCCCGGTCCCGGCCCGATCGGGTATTGAACCGGGTAGGGGGAGGGCACCGGGTAGAGAGGGGGCGCGCATGGAAGTATTGGGACTAAACGATCGTTTAGTACCATCGCCTAGTACTAAACGATTGCTTAGCTATGATCGCTTAGTACTAAACGATACATTGGATTTTCTAAACGATGGCACTACATGATCGTTTAGCTACGACGCGCGCTAAGCAATGCGATGAAGTGATACGCGATAATGCTGAGCGATCGTTTAAATGTAGAGCTAAGCGATCGTGGCGTGGAAACTAAACGATACGTTGGATTTTCTAAACAATGGCACTGTACGATCGTTTAGCTACGACGCACGCTAAGCAATGCGATGAAGTGCTACGTGATAGCGCTGAGCGATCGTTTAGATGTAGAGTTAAGCGATCATGGCGTGGGAACTAAATGATACGTTGGATTTTCTAAATGATGGCACTACATGATCGTTTAGCTACGACGCACGTTAAGCGATGCGATGATACCTATTCCCGATCGGGCGCATGCAAAAATGAAAAAATTATACCAATTCCCGACTGGACGCATGCAAATTGGCGCCAATTCCCGGTCAAGCACATGCAAATATGAAAAAATTATACAATTCCCGATCCGACACATGCAAAAAAATAACAAGAATCTCATCCAAATTCACAAAAATATCATCCAAGTTCACAAGAATATCATCCAAATTCACAAAAATATCATCCAAATTTAAAAAAAAAAATCCATAATTCACTCGACAGTATTAAAAGATTGATTGCATGTCGTTTTGTTGTGACCTCGTGGACCACATCTAGAACACCTGTGGACTTAATGAAATTCACCTGTAGAAGAAAATCTTGTTGTTCGTGGGCGACCTACTCTTGGAAATCTTGATTGTTTTCACTTTGAAAAGTGTCCAAGTGGTCGTACAGGTTTAGCATATGCAGCCAACACTGCATCAATAGAGTATACCCTTGAACAAAGAGAGGTAGGATCAATATTCTAAACTCTGCATGCAGCAATGACGTGTGAACAAGGGATTTCATAATAATCAAACTTGCAACAAGTGCATGTTATTGCGTGAATATTGACATGGCCTCCCAAACACCATCTATCACCTCGAACTCATGTTGGTCAATTGGTCGAACTTCATGTCTGCTCGCTTTGTCTGCCGTGTCACGAATTATTGCCATCGCATAGTCTGACAGTCTTAACGTACTGTTTAATGCTTTTGTTCGACGTTTGTAACACAATTCCTATAACCAACCTCTAATATGGTCTAGAAATGAAGTGATTGGTAACTGTCATGCATCTTTTAACAATTCATTTATGCACTCGACGAAATTTGTTGTCATTTGATTGTATCTTCTATTACATTAGTACACCCTAGCCCACCGCTCAAGACCAATATCCTCTAGGTATTTGCGTGCACCTGGATACCCTACAAATTGACTCCAATGGTACTTGAACACAGACTCACGACTTGCCTTCGTTGCTTTGTCGAAAATATCCAAAATATCTTTATTCTTAAAATTGACTAATAAATTAGCTTTCAAATGATGGATGCAGTTATCATGAAATGCTTCTTGGGAGACCGTGATAATTGCCTTTTTTTATGCTAGGGTGTCTATCTGATACTATAACCAAATCATGAACTTGCCCAATTGTACATCTTAATTGTTGAAGGAACCACAACCAAGATTCATCAGTTTTTCCACCAGATATACCAAATATGACTGGATATTGATTATTTCCATCGACCTCAGTCACAAGCAGGAGTTTATCACTGTATTTACCCCTTAAATGTGTTCCATCTACAATAAAATAGGGCGAATGCAGTTCAGAAATCCCCTAATGAAAGCACCAAGAGCCATAATGACGTGCTTGAAATATTTATCTTCTTGTAGATCATATTTAAAAAATAGAAGCATGTTCTTTTGTGTGCGCCCGGTCGGCCCAGTGAAGCCTAGTCTGGTAACCCGGTGAAGCACGACCGGGAATCTAACTTATTTTGCTCCCGGTGAAGCCCGGTCGGGTAATATGAACTCTTTTGCTTCTTACTCGGTGAATACCCGGTGAAGCCCGGCGGGGTATAAAAAAAAAACATGTTTTTTTAATTTTTTTTATAAATTTATAAATAAATATCAAATGCAAGGCATTATTAACCACAAAAAAAAAATTACATACAATTAACAAAGCAACCATAACTCAAACTCCAAAAATTTATAAATAAATATCAAATGCAGGGCATTGTCATTTTCCTAATAATTAGTGAACTATTGAGAATACATACAAAAATTAAATACATATCTTCTTATGACGGAGTGTACAAAACTACAACTTCGTGAGATACAAGTTTTGGACTTGGCGAATTTCATTCTAGAAACAATTTGATGAAGAGAACTTTTTGTGAGGTTGTGAGGAAAAAATTGGTGGAGAATTTTTGAATTTTTGGTGAGAAAAGTTTTTGGTTAATGGTTTTTGGATAAATTAATTTTAGATGGAGAATATGAATTAATTTGGTAGGTTGATGGTTGAAATTGAAAGTGAGAATTTAATAAGGGGCATAAACCGCTCCAAAAACCCTTTGAAGCTGAACCAGATTGCACCTTGAGAAAATCGATCGCTTAACTCCATCTTTAGAAAATCCAACGTATCGTCTAGCTCCCACGCCACGACCGCTTAGCTCTACATTTAAACGATCACTCAGCGCTATCGCGTAGCACTTTATCGCATCGCTTAGCGCGCGTCGTAGCTAAACGATCGTGTGGTACTATCGTTTAGAAAATCCAACGTATCATTTAGTTCCCACGTCACGATCGCTTAACTCTACATCTAAACGATCACTCGGCGTTATCATATAGCACTTCATCGCATCGCTTAGAACGCGCTGTAGCTAAACGATCGTGTAGTGCCATTGTTTAGCAAATCCAACATATCATTTAGTTCCTCCTACGCTAAAGCAATGTATCGCGCCCCTCTCTACCCAGTGTCCTTCCCCTACCTGGTCCAATACTCGACCAGGCCGGGATTGGGCACCACCTACTCCTACGACAAAGCTAAACGATCATCTAACTTTTCACATCGTGTAACATTGGAACTAAATGATCGCTTAGCAACTGAACCTCAAAATGGGAAACTTCGGTGAATATTTGTCTAACTTTTCTTTACATTGCTAGACGATTGTCTAACTATTTTTTCATTTTTTTTTTTATATAAATATCATTCTGGAAATAATTTGGTGAAAAAAACTTTTTGTGGGGTTGTAAACAAATAAAATTTGGTGGAGAATTTTTAGTGTTAGAATGTGAAAATTTTTTTGTCAATTAATTTTAGATAAAATAATTTTTTATGAATAAATTTTTTAGGTGGAGAATTTTGTGTGAATTAATTTGGTAGGTTGGTTGTTGAAATTGTAAGTGAGAATTTAATAAGGGGCATAAGAGTAATTGTACAACCAATATTTTCCATGCTTACATCATTTTCATTATCAAGGGGTAAAAAAAACTTGTTTTTCAAAAATAGGTCAAAAATACAAATCAAACTCCAAATATGCCATTTTTATCAATTTTCCTAGTTTAATTTTGAATCTAACTTTATAATATAATATATCTATATACATTATTTTAATTTTTTCACATATAATTAAGAGTTACTTTCAAATATAACAAAATGAACCAAAATATTTTCATGATATAGCAAAATTTCACTGTTTATCTACAATAGACTGCGATAAACTACTATTTGTGTCTATGGCCTATCGTAGATAGATTGTTATATTTTGCAATATTCGTAAAAGAAAATTTAGCGATTTTGTCGTTTAAAATAATTTTCCTACAATTAACATAAATTCTGTTATTAATACGAACAATTCAAATTCTTCCAAGACCAAATAATCTTTATTTTACACTTAGTGATCTAAGAAGGGGGACCTAATGAACCTACACATTAAAAGCTCCAATTATACAAGATTAAAATAATTCAGCTCTTTAATTTAAATTAACCAACATTCATTAACTGTGAGTTAACCAACATTCATTAATTGTGAGTCACTCCACTAAAGACTCACGATTGCACTCTTCGCACCATAGAATATTTCTATGTCCATGGATATAACCAATTATCATGAGTCAACCCTTCACGAACTGTTCATAATTACAACTAGATCAAATTACCATATTACCCCTGTAATTACCTCTTACTCCTTAAGTACCATCAATCCCTTTAATGAAAAAACTAGTTTATAGTTCAATTATAAACTAAATCCATCTCAGGCCAATAAGAGAGTGAGGTCTCGTTGTTCAAGGTCGTTCTTAAGGGAGCAATTCATCTAGTTACCTTAAAGATGAGAAGAAGTGAATTCCATCTTGTGTAGCTATGTTTCTAACTCTCTACTCGGACAAATCACCAAAATGGTAGGCTTGTTGAGTTGACGAATCGGGTCACTCTCATCCATACAAATTAAAGGACTATCCTCATAGATAAAGAGTTCATAACTCACTAAGGATTGAGGTCGAGTTACTTATGGTCATCCTATGAAATGTTAATCTCTTTAGTCAACGGTGTTATAAAAAAAGATTAATCATTTTGTAGTCTGATCTTATACATTTAAATCAATTCGTTTGTAACACTTACAACTCTTGTAACATTTACAAAATGGGTCGTATCTGTAGTGTCACTAGGATAAGGCACCTAACCTTATCCATATATGATATACCATTTAAGTTATTATTTGAATATGATCTATCTGTATGTCTACCACATTATGTTCAAATTACATAAAATAACCCTGGATTTTAGTCTATTTGATAAAGTTACATAAGCCTAATGGTCAAATAAAATAACTCCTTATTTTATTAAATAAATGGATTTTGTTTATACATTATAGACCACGATATTTAGAGTACAATCTCCAATATGATTCTCTAATGAACAATTTGTTTATGATCCAATCATAAATAAGGTCCCTCTCGGACCAATGAGAGGATGAGGCCTCATTGTTGAAGTCCTAGAGTCAGGATTGAAGAGAACTACTCATCTACTTTTCCTATATAAGAAGAAGTGAGTTCCATCTTGTGAAATACATTTTTAGCTCCTTATTCGGTCAAGTCCCCAAAATGGTAGGCTTATTGAGTCGGCAACTCGAGTCACTCTCATCCATGCAAATCAAAGGACAAGCCCTTATAGGCAGGAGTTCATAACTCATTCAAGATTAAGATTGAGTTACATATGATCATCTTGTGATATATTAATTTATTTAATCAACAAAGTTATAGAGAGAGATTAATTATTTCGTGGACGAGTGTTATACCAACTCATGATATAGAATACCTCTACTCACATGTCTCTACATGAATGGTTTGGATCAATCCATTTATAACTATTACAAAGTGGGTCGTATTCATAGTGTCATCAAGATAATGCACCCAACCTTATCCATATACTATAGAAATTTAGGTTATTAGTTGAACATGATCCACCTAGATGTCAACTACATATTGTTCAAGATTACATACAATGTTATTACTTGAACATGATCCACTTTAGATTTTTACCGTTAATGGATGAATCAATATTACATAATTATAATTAAATTAATCAACTAACAAATTACGAGGTTTTAAATCACAAATCCCAACAAGTCGCATATGTACTGTAAAATATTAATTTTCTCAATTAACGGATTTACAAAGGGAGATTAAGTACTTCATGATTCAGTTTTATACAAACTCATAGTATAGGATACTGACTCATATTTCTCCATATAAACAAATTGGATCAAATTATTTGTAACAATTATAAAGTAGATTGTATCCATTGTGTCATCAAGATAAAACACTCAAACTTACTTATATACTATCGTCCTTTTAAATTATTTCTTGAACACAAACCATCTACCAACTACATATTAGATTATTCAAGATTTCACTTGATAACAATGAACTTTTATTGTAATGGAAATTTATTAGTAAATAAAATAATTAAATCATGCATCCTTGCGTCCACCACAACCTAGAACTTTTTATCCAAGTGCCCGAACGAAGATTTTCAACCCTAAACCCTTTGACTATAGAATGAAAGTGCTAGAAATAAAGTGAAGAAAGTAGAGTACAAAAGCGAAAGTACAAAAAACTAAAATCTAATCCTAGAAATGAAAGAAAATGGATTCACATCCAAGAAGTGTGATGATTCTTTTGTTGAAGCTTGAGGCTCTATTTATAGGCGTGGAGAGTCTTGAATGAGTCTTTAATGAAATAGGATTCTACTCCTGCAATCAACACCATTTAGACAATCAAATCAGATATAGAAATCAAATTGTGGCCATATTTTTATGTTTTAAGCATTCTATTGAGGGGTTTAGATGCACGCAGATCGTTAGCGTAAAATATGGGCAAAATCTAATTTCATTATTCAGACATTTTCAACTTTTCTTAGATATAGTATTAATGCATAAGGGTCAACTAGTGTGGTATGTGACGTAAGCAAAAGGTTACCTTTTTCTTTAAAAATTTTGATCTTTCAACCTGTTATGGGTAATTTTGGACCAAATGATAGAATTGACAGAAAATAAGAATATAATAAAAAAGGTCGAAAAAATTACCAGGTTTCCAAAAATAGCACTTAAGCCCATATTGAACCTAAGGAAAAAGGGTTAGTTTGGGCCAAGGACGAAGCCCAAACTAGTGAATTCGGTCTCTCAGCCTCAACCAAGGCCAAGCCTAAGATCAAGGCCGATCCTAAGCAAAATAGCTGGAATATACCCCTGTAACTTCAGGTGTATATTTACTCTTTTAACTTCTAAATGCAAAATAGATTTTTTCTTTTAGACGTCATGTTCCTCTCTTTCAAACAAATTCAGTGCCGGTGAATTTTCTCCTCTACAAAATTTGGCACCGGTAGAAAAAAGAAAAATCTCTCGAAGAGGAGAAATTTGGTTAGTGAAGTGGGGAAATGGCAAACGCAAATATGCTTTGTAATTCCGCTAAGATTCTTGGATTTCCTCTTCCGATAGCAAGCAAGGGTAGATGGGCAAGATTTGGTTGTACATTTTGGCATCATCCATTCGAGGGTTCTTTCTTCTTCAACTCGTTGCATTCCAATTGTAGCTCTACTACTGCAAATTCAGTATGGAATGGCAAAGAGTATTTAGTTTTGTCCGACGAAGAGCTGATGAAACAGTGCGAAATGGATACGTTCAAGGCGTCAGGCCCCGGTGGTCAGCACCGCAACAAGCGCGAGTCTGCTGTTCGTTTGAAGCACATTCCCACTGGTATCACTGCTCAGGTTTATATTTGTTTCATACATATAATCAATTTCATTGATATACTTCTGTTTCTTTTGCTCTGAAGCTAAATTCTTTGGCCATTTATTGCCAAGGCTGTCGAGGATCGATCGCAGCATAAGAATCGAGCGAGTGCCTTAGCTCGTCTACGTGCTTTCTTGGCCCTAAAAGGTGAGGTGGATTATTAGATGTTTGTTTTTTATATCTCATTTCTCATTTCATGTGTTGCTGTATTGAACTCAGTCAGGAACCCTGTGGATCTTGAAGATTATTCCCCTCCTCCAGAGCTTCTTCAAATTCTCCCTCTTAAGTCCACTATTAGGCCCCCGGAATGTGGCCCTCAAATTGGTCCCAAGAATTCTAAGTTTCTGCCGGTATATCTCTTTTCTAGTTCTTTCTATGTCTATGTGTATATATGAGTGTGTGTTTATGATTTGAATTTCTTGATGATATATGAGAAGATTATGAAGGTCATAGCTGAATTGCTTAATTTGCAGGGCATGCAAGCTCTACTGGATCTAATTTCCACACTTGATGGTTCTGTATCAGACACAGCTAAGCTTTTAGGGTATGTATGCTGATCATGTGTTACCCTTTGTTTCTTTTTACTTTATTTCCAACATAACTAAGCATACCCAGACAAACGTAGAGAACGCGAGTGTTTCAATTCTGTGAGAAGATTGGGATTTTATCAAGAAATTGAGAGTGTTGATGTGCAGATATTAACGGTTGATAGGAAGACTAGTGGAAGGTTTATGGTTTTTGTAGGAATGAATAAGAATGGCAATTTTGTCAAGGGCAAGAGGGAAGTGAGTTTGGACCTTTGGAAGATGTTGGAGGAGAATTTTCTTGGGAAGTGTCTAGTTGGAGGCAAAACCCTTGCGTTGTGGGTGTTGAAGAAGGCTTCTTTCATAGGATCACTACGAGTAGGAGGAAGGAGCTTTTCCATTCCTTGCATTACTTCTGAGGATGGTATCACTTTCATTAAGAAGAGTAGGCTTAAGGATTTAATCGGCCACCTACTAAGGAAGTGGGCCAAATTTGGTTAGAGAGAGCTTCTTAGTTTGATGACTAGCTCTGTGGAAGGACATTTCTTTCAAGCTTCCTTCCTTCTTCTCCCATCTTGTTCGTTGTGGGGTGGGGGAAGGCAAAGAATCGTATTTCTAGGAGCATTTCCTTGTTTATATCATTTGTCTTTCCTTAAAAGTCATTTGGTTTTTGATGTTTTGGTTTGGTTAGTAGCTTCGTTCTTTCTCTTTTGGTTTCGTTGATTGTTATTCAATAGGGAAGCGTTAAAGGTTGTCACTCTCTCTTGTCATTAGTTAGGGAGTTTAATTTTTTGGCTTGGGAGAAAAGGTGTTCATGAAATTATTAACCTGGTATTTTACATTATATCTCAAAATGAGATAGACCTGTGACATTATTATTATAAATCCTAAAGTAATAAAACGTAAGAGACTTTAAATATTGAGAGGTTGATAAATTGAGGCATTTGGAACTATTGAATTACAATCTGGATAAATAGTCCAAAAATGATTATTCACCTTTTCCATTTTTAATGTGTTAGTGATATAGATTAGTTGCATCCTCTAATAATTATTTTAATATTAAAAAATTTAGGTTAACCACTGGTGCTCTTTCAAGGTTAATCCTATCCGATGATGCTCTTAGAATGGCTGTAAATGATATCAGGATTTCCAAGGTAACACCATACTATTTTTGAGAATATATGTTGCATCTCTGCATAATTTATTTCATTAATTTTGATGAAGCTGGCTTCTTAACGAAAAAATTGTTTCTTACTAAATTGGTGGCTAAGAAGTCAAATTCTCGGGATATTTAGTTTTTTTTTCTTCCATGTTTTGCAATGTTAACTGTAGATATCAGTTTTTCGAGAGAGCACAACGTGGTTCTCTAATAGTAATCTGTAAACAATATAATATATAGTTAACTAATTATGTGGGAACCACTTGAAAACTCAAAACAGAAATTTATTTTTTTCTGAAATGGAAACAAACTTTTCATTGATATAATGAAAAGAGACTAATGCTCAATATACAAAGAGGCATATATAGAGATCAAAGAGATCTTAAAACAGAAATGGTAATGTATTTTGCTTCTCTAAGTCGTGCATCTCTGGTTCTCATCCTTCATGCCAGAATAGAGAAGGATGGTAGTTGTCCTTTGCAAAACTTTTGGCTGCTTGGCTCAAATTAGTAGTCCACCAGCAGCAGCAATGAAAATTTTTGTTTTATTGGTTAAGAGGAGTTGCAGGAACTTCCGGAGGTTATGAAGTTTTGTTGCATGACATTGGAAGGATAACTAGTTTACTCATTCAAAACCTCATACCCAATACCCAATCAATTTATAGCCCTAGATTAAGGTTGGAGGCTAGTCTTCTTTTTGGTGTATCTATAGCAGTAGTTTTTTAGGCAAGGATATAGTATTATTGCGAATCAACATAATCATGTTGATTTGCAGCGTATCTGAAAAAGATCATCTTTCTGAACAAGCTATTTGATAGACTTGAAGAAAAGTTTGTGTGGGTGTGTGTGTGCAGTTGTGGAGGGATAAGTGTTGAATGTGAGAAAACAAGCCAGCACACAATTTACAGTCTTACCCATGCAGCATCGAGAATAGCATTGCTCAGTCAAATTTTGGTATATTGGAAATCTTCCAGCCTGCATTAAGTGTTTAATTATAAGTTGCGACTTGCAAGTATATGGTATCATGTTTTAGTATAGGGGTAAGTGATGAGAGTGCTGTCTTCTTGGATGGGTCTCTAGCTCACTTAAGTATCAAATGGTATTACTCCACTTTGTTTAGAAACCAATCCATGGAAATAAGAGAATCAAATAATGATAAGTGAAGTATTTGCTGAAGAAATACCAAAGAGAATACGCGTAGGAAGAGTTCTTTGAGATTAGTTGGGTTTGTAACAAGGGCTTTTGTACAAATGACCCATTTTGGAAGGCCTAAATGAAATCTGACCCAGTTTTTAAAAAGTATGTTCTCTTACCTTGTGCTTACGTCATCATAGCGTGAAATTACTAAAATAGAACATTGTGTACGCGGGTTGGGATCTTGCTCTTGCTACTCTTGATACTCGTTCTTGCTACTTAGGGTTTAGGCTTCCCCACTCTTCCCATTCCTTAGGGTTTAAGCCAGGGACCATAAAGTAACCTTCACCTTTTTTGGGACCTTGAATTTCCAGATCATGTTCACCAACGGATAGGACAAGCTCCTTCTTGTTTGTAAGATTCAGAAAGGTGGATTTGACGGTAAAAGCCACCAAATGGGTCTATCTTCCACCTTATTCTACCATTACCATTGCCCACACCCCTGTCATTGACGAAATTCCCCATCTCTCTGTCAAAGAGGGGTCTTCTAATCCCCAAGTCCCAAGCTTGTTGATCACAAACCCAACAATCAGCGATGGAAGATTCTTTCTTAACTGTAATAGAACAAGTATTAAGGAATTTGGTGGCTAGAGATGTACCACACTCGTCTTCCCACAATCTAATTCGTCTACCATTTCCCACAACAAAATCCACTAAACTGAAAGACTGTTATTTATCCTTCATAAGATTCGACAACCACAGCCATGGTCTTCCTTTCTTTTTAGTAGTTTTAGTAGTCTAACCTCCGTGATCCTTCCCATAGATAGCGCAAACGACTTTTCTCCAATAAGGCCTTTTCTTTTCTCCTTAAGGCCTTTTGAAGGAATTGTAGCTATCCATGGTTGTAATGCTAATGGTGGAAGACTGGGTTGATAGAGTAAGAATTGGAAGCTGTTCTTTGGATTTGTCAAGTATCTGGCAGGCAATGTCAAAACTGTTTGCTTTCGGAAAGATGCTTGCACAAATGATCGCCCTTTTGCTGCGAGTTTGCCCGACTTAATTTGCCTTCTAGCTGAAGAAAAAGGCCTATGTTGCTGACTGCTGGAACTGGAACTCCCTAATTTAGGACCCTGGCTTTGGAAGAGGATTTTTTTACTAGGAGATTGCTAGCTGGGCTGCCCTTTGTGAAAAGCTGGAGAGAGTTCATCTCATCCAGGAGACTGACAAAGATCATTTGGAGACTATAACCTGGGGGCTTTTCTCAACTAAATCGGCCTTCCTCTCCTTTTAACTCCTCAGAATGACAAGTCTAGGAACTGGCTCAACATGATTTGTAAGCAACCCCTAAAAGGGTGAAGTTTTTTTTTTTTTCCCCCTCCCCTTCGTGGACAGTCCTTTATGAGTGAATACTGGTGATAAGTTGCGAAGATTTTTTTTCTTTAAAAAAATCGACAATAAACTAGCCTTAGGAATTAAAAGTGTGTTTGGAATACATTTTCAAGTGTTTAATTTAAAAAATAAGTCATTTTGAAATAAATTGGAGTGTTTGGCAATCACTCAAAATAGTTTTTCAAGTGTATTTTAATCAATTTTTATCAAAAGTATTTAAATAAAAATGAGTTTTTTTTTTAAAACATTTGTTTCTCAAGTCAATCCAAATGGACCCTAAATTTTGAGATTTATTGAAAGTATATGAATTAAAATTGAAAAAGTTCTAATGTACATTGACTAAAATGGCACTTTAACTATGATTTATTTATCTCTTTTGTAAGGAGGTTGCCTGGTTATTGGATTTTTGTATTTCTTTTTCCTTATTAATTAGTTTAGATGTTTCAATTATGCCTCTTAATTTTGAAATATTCTACTTTTACTCTTTATCTTTGAAAATTATTCCAAAAATATGCTTAAACTTTGAAATTGCTCCAAAGAATATATTTTTCTTGTTACAATAAAGGATGGAAATTTGTTGCACCTAATGTGTGAAATTAGGAGGCAGACATTAATATTATTTACAATTATACAAAAAAAGATCATGATTGTTGTTTCCATTTATTTCTTCTAAAAAATTTTGTTAAAATCGTTTACACAATAATTTTAAATCATTAGTCAACGTACATGAATGATGTCATGTATATTTTTAAATTTTACACATTAGTCGTCATATCAATCTTTATCTTATTTTAGCGAAAAAACTCTTCAAGAGTATTTGTTCTTAACAAATTTCAAAGTTCAAGACTAGAAGGAAACTTTCCAAAGTTTACGGGCATACTTGAAACAAACTTTGGTATCTTTTTATAATTTTTTTTTCTTTGGAGGGAAAGGGGATAACTGCAACTTTTTTTCTATATAGTCATGAATATATATTGAATTTTGACATTTACAGGGCATGAAGCCTCTCAAGTAGAAGTCAAAGTGAATAATAACTTTAGCGGTAATTGGTATGTATTACCTCCTTTAAAGGCAGAAGTTTAAATCTCCCTACTCACTGTTAGCCTCCAAAGTAGAAAGAGGGAAGGTGAATGACTTGTGACCGTAGACACTATGCAAGCAACTGTATTTATTCCATTGTAGACGTGGTCATAGTTCAACTGCTCAAAGAATTACATACCTCTTTGAAGATCAGAGGTTTGAATCTCCTATCTTGTTGTTAAACTCATAACAATAGGATGAGAGGACAAAGATGCAAGGTAATTAACTCATCAAAGTTGAAGATGCTTTCACTTATTACTATTTTGTGTTACTGTAATTTTTAAACTAGAAAAACATCAATTTGAATGTGCTAAACAACAAAGAGTTCTACTTTGATTGCTCTACTGTTGTCAATTCCCTAATCTTGGATAAATATTGTTATCTTTTATCTTAAACCTTGAATGATGCATTGTAATATTTACTTTCTATTATGTTCATTTTAAGATTTTTTTTAAAAAAAAATCTTTCTATTTTTTTTTTTTTTTTTTTTATGCATTCAATAAATTATTATATAAACGTTTGTATTAGACAGGTATTCGACAGTCTATGAACTGCTTTTTATTGAAATTAGATTTTTTTTTTCTTGTTGGTTAAAATCAATGGATAGATTATATATTAGTGGGGATAGGAGAGGAGGTAAAGATATGTACTGCATGCACTCTATTTTCGTTCCCCCATGAACTTCACTATTTCACAACATTAGACTTGTTCTCATTGGAGTAATATAACAATCTTTTTTTTTATTGAAACTTTACAGACACAGAAAAAAACTCTCTCAAGAAGGCATCAGGAACAAATTATCACTATTAATTACATCAGAAAAATTAGTAACCCAATTTCTCCCTAAATCTTTTGAATTGGAATAATAAAAGAAAAACACAAAAAATCTAAAAATAAGCAAACACAGTGAGCCGCTTGATAAAATGTCGGTCTCGTCAATTGCATTCTTAAATCACTCCAACATGATAACATTTTGATGTTTTTGAAAATTGCAACCGAGCAACTTGTAAAGCTTAGTTAACTAGTTGAGCAGCTTGTAAATTTTGTTGGATAATTATTTAGTTTTTTTACATCTACTAATTCTACCTCTAAATTTATGTATTTATTTTTTAGTTTAAGTTTCATTGATATTTTTAAACACCAAGTTAAATTGTGAAAAAAAAATCGTTATTAAAAACTTGTGGGAAAATTTGTACGAATGGCCCAAAAATTGGGTCATAAATGTTAAATGACCCAGTTTATGAAAAAAAAATGCCGAATGAATCTTTGCTGACGTCAAATTTGGGTGAAATTACTAAAATATACTCACGTGCACGTGAGAAAGCATCTCTCTCTTGGTCTCGCTCTCGCTCTCTCTTGGTATCACTCTCGCTTTCTCTCTTCTTTATCCCACTCACAAATCACTACTCTCTTTGTCTTTCGCTTTCTCTCGGCCTCGGTTTCTCTCGCTCTCTCTCGGTCTCGATTACTCTCACTCTCTCTCGATTTTAGTCTCTCTCTTCCTTTCCTCACTCATAAATCACTCCTCTCTCTTGCTCATGCTCATTGGAGTTGGTTGCGTTGGAGCTGCTCACTTGGACTTGCCATGTTGGAGAAGAAAAAGAAGACGTGTAAAGGAGAAGAAGTCGGAGAAGAAGAAGATAACGCGTAGAACAAGAAAAAAACGAGAGGGAGAAAGATGTGGCAGCACTGGAGAAGAATAGGAAAAAGAAAAAAATATTAAGAAAGGAATGGCAATACTGTAACTTCATATAGTCATGACATCAATAAAGGGGTATTTGACATTTAAAAAAAAAAAATAGGTCATTTGCCATTTTAGAACTTTAAAATAATTTTTTTGTGTAATTTTTTATTTTTTTCGAAACCTGTTTTGTTTTTAAAATTTGACTAAGAATACAACTCATATGCAAATCATTTTAAGAAAATGAGGGAATGAAACTAAAAAAATCGCACTCATTGACCCAATTAAATATGGGAAAATTGTACGGATGACCCAATTTTAAGGTCCAAAATGTCAAATGGCCCATTTTTAAAAAATAATGTCAATTGACCAACTGCTTACGTCATCACGGGATGAGATTACAAAAAATTTCCCTCTAGTCTATAGCACTCAAACTCAACGGTCGTCCCACTCCACTCAAAAATTGGGAAAACAAATTGTTGTACGTGCAAGTGTCGTTCATCTCACTCTGCAAAACCATTACGACTGTCGTAATCGAAGTTCTCTACTGCCGTAATTGAAGTTCTCTACTCGGTTAGTGAATTTAATTTTTGTCTTCCATGTTGTGTTGCGTCTATTTAGGTTGGTCTTGTTTGATTGGTCGTCACGTTCATAATTGGTTTCACATCTGTCTTTTGTTTTGGGTTTCGATGTGTTCTCATTGGTTGAGGACGAAGAAGATATAGTTAGATGACAAGTTAGTGGACGAGTTTTGTGAGAGCGAGATGGGATAGAGCGATTCGAGCTAAAGCGAGATGTGCTAGAGCGATTCGAGCGAAAGCGAGATGTGCTAGAGCGAGATGAGTGAAGCGAGATGTGCTAGAGCGAGAGATAGCGAGAGCTAGCAAGATTAGTAAGACTTTTATAGTATATTTTGTTGGTGATTTTTTAGTATGGACCTGCTAACTGATAAATTGAATGTTCATTGAACAATGCAGGAGTAATTTAAGATGTCAAAATCTTTGAAAATTCGTGAAGTTGATAGGTTTCTCGGGCAAGTAACTTTCCTGGCCCATGTTGCCAATGCCAACAAGATTGTAAAGCAGAAGCTCACCGAAAGGCAGTTAGAGATGTTCAAGAGAACAGTTTTTGGTCAATTCCTAGACATTGAACTTGTATTCAACAACTCTCTAATCCACCATATGTTATTGAGAGAAGTGAAGAACTCAGGAATGAACTCAATCAGTTTCTTTGTCAGAGGAAAGGTCGTCACATTTTCGAAGGACGACTTTTTGTGATCACTGGTTTGTAGCAGTTTCCTATGCGAGTTGGACGGAGTGAGGAATCCTCACACGAACTTTTTACCAAGTACTTTAGTAGTCGGTTGGCCTCAGACGCATTCCACTTGCATTTGCTTGAAGAAGAATACAAAGAATTGGTATTTGAAAATGATGATGATGCAGTGAAAATTACCCTAGTATACTACACAGAGGTTGCAATGATGGGTAAAAACAAGCAAAAGAATGTTGTGGATCGTACCCTATTTGACGATGTTGAAGACATAGACTACTACAACTCTTTTGATTAGGGTACAATTATTTGGCAGAGGACACTCAACTCCCTGAAGACCGCACTTAAAGACAAGGTTGGTCTATACAAGGAGAAGGTGAGGGGAAATAAAAATTATGTTGTGAAGTACTCACTCCGTGGATTTCCCCAAGCATTCCAGGTAGATGTTCCTTAACCTAACTTTATCTTTGGTTAACATTAACATAGTTATAAATTTGAGTTGTTTGGATTTAGGTGTGGACGTACGAGATCCTTTCGTCAATAGCAGGAAAGGTTGCCACTCGAAAGAGCAAGGTAGCGATTCCTCGTATATTACGGTGGTCATGCTCCCACTCGGTGTCATTCAAAACACTCGAGAGAGACATTTTTTAGTCTGAAAATGTAAGTGTAATCTATGTAGCCACAGTATATTTATTCGGTAGTTAAATGTACACTAACCATCTTACTGGGTTCCTTAATGCAGACAAAAGTCAAAGAGAGTCTTGTCATGTCCAAGGTTGAGAAGGAGTTTCAGGACGCCCCAACTGATAGACGGGCCGTAAAACAAGCACACTCCAACACCAAGAGTTCAGGGAGCTCTAGTAGTCCAAATAGTGACGGTGGTTCAGATAATAATGGTTCGGAAGGTGGGGAAGGTGAACAGGAGGGTAATTCAGAAGGTGGAGCAAAAGAGGAAGAATCTGATGGGGACCAAAACATCCACCAGCCTACTTACACTCCCAGTGAGGATATGTTTCATAATGTATTGGTGGTTGGTGACGTACGTCTTGAGTTTGAGGAGGAGTGTTCTGTCCCGAAGGATTCGGGCCGCAGGAAGGGAGCCAATGTTGAACCTGATGTATATGCCTACCTGCGGAGCATTGATAGCTCAATATCGAGCTTGGATGCCCATGTATCGAACCTAGAGACGGATGTGAGAGACATGAAAGCACAATTGTCAACTATTTTGTCTCTATTACAGTCGATAAAAGGTTCCACGATGCCGACGAGGTCTCCCACTCCACAGACGGGCCAGGATGCCACTATGTCCCCCATCCCGACTGTACATAGGTCACCTACACCACCTGTACGTAGGTCACCTACCCCACCTACACCTCCACCTCCACCTAGGTCACCTACACCATCTCCACCTAAGTCACCTACCCCACCTCTACCTAAGTCACCTATTGCACCTCCACCGATCCCACCTCCACCTTCATTTGTACAGCTCGATATCACGACCTCCTCTAACATCTTACATCTCGATTCACAGGTATGATCATTATGTGATTTGAAAATTTCTTTCTTCATATTTGTTATTCAACATGTTCAACATTTTGTTATATTTCTGTAGGTTGTGGTCGAGAGTAAAAAAACAACACGTAAGAGGAAGGTCGTTGATAAGTACACACCTCCCATTGAACCAAAGAAGAAAATAACAAAAGAGAAGGAAGTTAAGGTTCAACTTCCTTTGGATCGTCCAAATATTAAGTACCCTCTCCTTAGGGTACCTATGATGCAGTTTAAAGCGACGATCCAATACTTCTTGGAGTATGAGGTTCCCGCGGCTATATTAAAGGGAATGGTGAACTGGATTGCCGATGAGAATACTGACAACGAGGTTTGAGAAAATGCAGTTCAGCCATTATCCAAAACCTTTTTCCAGAAGTTGACTGAACCAAGTTCATGGGTTGAGTGTGACGTAAGTTTACGATCCTTGTCCTTTTTACCAAGTACATACAGTTATAAACCCTCTCCTAACGTATATCTTGTTCTGGATGCATACCCTAAATATCATTTTTGAGTTCATGAAAGAAAAATTCTATAGGCGACCAGACATGTGTATGGCTCGCTTCACCATCATGCCAATTGGAATAACGGTAACCATTTATTGCACTTTTGAATAGGAATACGTTGGTTGATTATTATGTGTTTTAATGTTCTTTTCGTTGTGTAGAGTCATCTAAATTCTCGAGATGGGGTCTACAAACATATCAAGAACAAGTCGACCTTGGATGTTGTCGTAGCATGGGCGAATGAGACGTTACCGGATTATGTCATAGGTAAATTTGATGTCAAGTGGTCAAATGTGGACTTCGTATACACGACAACAAATATTGATCAGCATTGGATGTTGATAGCATTCGATCTGAATAGAGGTCGGTTATTCGTATTTGATTCACTGCCTTCCATGACATCGAAGAAGAAGCTGGAGTCTTTCCTCGAACCGTTAACTTACACTCTACTTTCGCTTCTTCACTACTGTGATCTAAAACGTTCGAAGCCGGACATCGAAATGTCTCATTGGAAGATAGCTCGACCTACCTCTACGAATACACAACATGGGTCGTTAGATTGTGGAATTTTTGTTGTAAAATTCTTAAAACATTTAGTGACTGGTAGTGACCCATTTGTAATAACTCAGGATAAGATGACTGACTATAGGATGCAATTGGCATGTCAATTGTGAACGAACACTCCATATTATTGACGTACATGTATATTATGTATATTGTTGATGTAATTTAGCTTTTACTAACATGTTATTTAAATTGTTAGTGTAGATACCATGAATACAGAAGATTCATTCATGAATAACGAACAAGTTAAATTAAACTTAGATAAGCGAGACATCTGAAGGGATTCATTAAGCCAACAAGTTAAATTAAATTATAAGTAATCAGAATTTAATTTAAGTAATCAAACTTTAAAAGGGATTAAATTAATTTAAATTAAACTTATAAAAGGGATTAAATTGTTAGTGTAGAAGTACCATGAATATATAAGAAGATTCATTCATGAATAGTAAACAAGTTAAATTAAACTTAGATGAGCGAGACATCTAAAGGGATTCATTAATTACACTTATAAAAGGGATTCATTGCCAACAAGTTAAATTAAAAGCGAGATGAACGAGAGCGAGATGTGCTAGAGCGAGATGAGCGTAAGAGAGATGAGTGAGAGCGAGAAGTTTCCAGAATGGTTCAAGAATAACCAAACTCTAGTAATCAAACTTATAAAGCGAGATATCTGAAGAGATTCATGAATAGAAAAACTCTAGTAATCAAACTCATAAGCGAGACATTAGAAGTTTCCAGAATGACAAGTGGCACATAAAAAATTACAGTTTTGAGGATTAAAGTGGCACATAGAATGTTACAGTTACATAGACAAGTGGCGTTTAGACAATTATAAAGACAAGTGGCACATAGACAACTACAATGGGCCAACATTTGAATCATTTGTATTAGAGTCAATGGGTCGCTCGGTCGTTAGTGGTTCACTGCAATTTTGCCGATTATTCCCATAGTTCCCACACCTACTACATTTTATTTGTCTGTGTTATTCTCCTCTTGATGGTATTCTTTGTACTCTTTGCCGCCCGACCTGTACTACTCTTCTAGGAGGTGCAATATGCTTTTTCAAATATCTCGGAGGTCTCTTCCATTCAGATATGTGATCGAGTGGATTTACAGGCTCTGCATAAGCAACCATGGGGGAGTCAACGCTATAGAATGGACTGCACAAACCATGGATGAGGATGTTTCTTTCTCGCGCAGCCACAATCGCATTCGAACATGGGATACCGAGTGAGTCAAATTCCTTGCATGTGCATTCCTTCGTATGGAGGTTCACAATACTGTCCAATCGATTGTCCCGCACATGGATCCTATAACAATCAATCGGCTCAACTCGATATCGTCTGCCTTTGTCACACTCAGTTGCTAATCGGTTTTCACAGTAGTCCAAGTGTGATGTCGTTCGAGATGCCCAATAATTTCTCCGTTCATAAAACCATGACTGGATGAGGCCTTGAACGTGTTCCAACAAGCACATTATGGGTAGCTGTCGATATTCTTTGGTCAATGAATTGAAACACTCTACACTATTGGACGTCATGTTATCATATCTTTGTTCTGTTTGGTAAACACACGCCCACCTTTCAAGACCAATATCCTCTAAATATCTCGATACTGCACCATTTCAAAGAGTACATAGTTGGTCCCAATGTGCTTGGAATTCTGACATGCGAAATGCCCTGGCTGCACCCTTGAACATCCCAACAATCGTGTTGTCCTTAAAGTTCGAAAAAATATTATTTTCTAGGTGGTAGGTGCACAATCCATGAAATGTTGTGGGAAAAACTACATGAATGACATTGCCAATAGATACCGCTCGATCGGATACAAACACCAAGTTAGGGGGTTCTCCAATGGCACACTTCAAGTTCGACATAAACCACTTCCAAGCTCGATCAGTTTCATTGTCCACTATGACATATGCTAGTAGGTAAACTTGGTTGTTGCCATCTATGGAGACGTCGACCAACATGGTCCCTTTGTATTTTCCTTTCAGATGCAATTCATCAACAATTATCACCGGCCGACAACTTGAAAAACCTCTAATACAAGGTCCTAATGTCATAAACATGTACTTGAAATGGACATCATTTTCAAGTTCGATTTCAAATCTTGTACTTGGATTCTCAATTTTTAACGCTTCACCATATGCATGTAGAACAGTGTAAGACTCTTCTGGAGTACCCCTGATGAGAGCATAAGTGGTTTCCCTTGCATGCCACGCCTTATCATAACTTATGTTTACGTCGTACTCTCTCCTCATATCCTCGACAATGTGACGAGGTTTATAAACACATCATATGCCTGTAAACTTGTCTTTGATTAGTTCACCAACTACCGAAGCCGTTGCTTGTCTATGGTCATTATTTAAAATTTCAATAGAATATGTGTGCGACCGCATATACTTCGTGATCTTAAATATGTCACACCCTGGAATTTTAACCACATGAAGGCTCCACTTATAATTATCCTTTATACATTTAACAGTGAACAAAGACTTAGTTGACTTCCTTACCTTATATTCAAAATTATTGTTTATGCACAGAATAGACAATCTCATTTTTAAATCACTCTTACTCAAAAAAATTTGACCAACTTCAACATCTGTCTCGAATGAAGATGTATCAGGCATAATCAATTCCCCTCTACAACATGAAGACATGGAATTCAATCCTCCTGATCTCTCAGTAACAGCCATTGCAGGTCTATGCACTTCTGAAGGACCACAGTCCATAGAATTTAATCCTTCTAATCTCTCATTATCAACAATGAAAGGATCACGCTCTTCTGAAAGACCATAATCCATAAAATTCAAGCCTGCTAATCTCTCATGACCAGGCACAGGTCTGTTACATTGAGTTTCTCTTTCTAAGTCTACTGCACGAATGCTGTCATTGTCTATTGATAATGTTGATGGTTGAGTGTTCATAGACAATAGGATATCACCCTCTTCTCGATTAAGCTCATATGATGCCTCGTATTGTCTGTCTACACCTATACGATCATCACTTATATTCACATTTTCGTCGTGGTATGATTTTAGTGTTACATATATCTGAATTGTAGAAAGATCATCTCGCCAAAGAATGAAGTCAACATCACCATCATTTCGTATGTAGCGTAGAGGGGCTTCAAAGTCAAGCTTATATTTAACTCTCATAACAACATCAAACTTTGAGCAACTTACATTTGCAATCCTGTAAACGTGAGTTTTAAGTTCTTCATACTTCAAGGTAATAGGCACAACGATTCTTGTTAGCTCGCCTCCAACATACAAATTTTGGTTCTCATCCCAATGACCTCCGTATCGAATTAGTACACACTTTCGTGTCATCCTACAAAGCAAGAGCACATTTTTTATTAAACAGATAGTAATACACATGGATCTCTCTGTCGCTCCCACGCCTCTCGCTCTCGCACTTCTCGCTGTCGCTCAACCTCATTCTCTCGTTATCGCTCAAGCCCACTCTCTCGCTGTCGCTCAAGCTCACTCTCTCGTTGTCGCTCAATGTTGCTCTGTCCACTTTTCTCTTTGTCCCTCTTTCTCACACCCTTTTCGTTATGCTATTTTACAATGTCTATACATACCTGTTTTGAGACCACGTTTCTACAAACACCATGAGACCAAGTTCAAGAAAAGTCTATTCCGTTCTGAAACCCCCTTTTGAAAACTCCGTTTGGTTTAGAAAAACTCCGCTCTGGAAAACCTCGTTCAATAAATCTCCGTTCAACAAAATGACAGTTCAAATGAAGTTTAGATTTTAAAGAATACACCATTTTTGTGTTAACGATTTTAAGTTGTAGATAGATTTCGTGAAAATTATCAAATCAATTGTACAGTGACAAACAATCACATCACGAAGGAAGATGAACAAACAGTGAGAGCGAGAGGGTTATCTGGCAATTTTTGTAATCTCATCCCGTGATGAGGTAAATAGAGGGTCAATTGACATTATTTTTTAAAAATGGATCATTTGACATTTTGGACCCTAAAATTGGGTCATCCGTACAATTTTCCCATTAAATATATTCATGAATACAATTAAAATTTAATTATGTATTGTACTAAAATTTTTTTAATTGTTTTTAGTTGACAAATTTGGTCGAGGCGGGAGCTTAAAAGGATGATTTTTTTCCTTAAAAAAAGGGGAGAAAATGCTATTGAAATTGTGAAATTATTACTTGTTGATATCATCTTCTTATTCGTTCCTCGTCGGAGAAATCAGAAATGCCTCGAAATACGAACGGAAACAGACACCAAGGCGGAGAAGATGAGGGCGGATTACTGTGGAATCTTCCAGTTCTTAAATCTTCCAGATTCGGAAAGTTAGGTCCCGCCTTCGGTCTCGGCGTTGGTTGTGGCGTCGGCTTTGGCATCGGCCTCGTCGGAGGTCAATTCTTTCATCATTTCTCTCTTTCATTTTACTATTTCAATTTTTGCTTCAATTCAATTTTGCCGTCTGGATTCTTCCACCCTGCAACTTACTGATTGCTATAGTCAGAGGTATTCTTGTTGAATTGGAGGGTGATTCAGTTTGAAATGTTTGTTTGGTTTAGGCTGATTATCGTTTTAATTTGTATTTGTGTGCCTTCTACTACTGTCTTTGACTGTTGTCTTTCAATATTTCATGTTTCTTGCATTCTGGTTGAGAGTGTTTGGTTGTATATACATTGTCACGCTTGCTGCTGAAATTCTGTAGCCTTATGATATTTGCCCCAAGTTAGGAAGCGTTTGAACTTGTTTTGGAGGAGACAGAATACATATCAGAACATTTCTATTTTTCCACAAAGTATTAAAAAGATGCTATGGTTAACACAGTTATGTTAAAGTTTAGACTTCAGAAAGGGAATGCTATTTTCTAGGATGATCTGAAGATCATTCAAAGGAATAAAATGTACCACTAAGCACGATAACTAGTTTTCCTACAAAATAGCTCAAATTTGAATCCCCAAATAGGCCCATATGTAGTACATTCAGATGTTTCTTCCTTTTCTTTTAGTCTATTTGCAGTGTACATCTTTAACATATTTTTTAATTTATTTTTGTCCTTTGGGGAGTGCAATGTATTTTTTTATCTTCCGAGTAGAGGGAGGATGGTATGAGTTGTATACTTCTGGATACTGTTGATTATTTCATGCGTCATCTTTATTATTCAACAATTTCAGACATGCCATTTGATGATACATTCGAGATTAGAAGAATACTAAATCTGTATTAGTGGTTGTGAAATTTGTGGACACAATTTCTTCAAGCAGTTTATGGGATGTTTAGTGTCATTTATATGTATATACATCTATGTTTTGTTTATATGATTCTTATCAATATGAAAAGCTTTTACCATTTGCACAAGTATATCATCCAAGACCCTTTTTTTTGTCTCTTCATTTCTTTTTTCCTGTGTATATATATATATATATATATATCAAGTTTTGTCAACTTTTATGGTGGTTCTTCTTTTAGTCAGGAGGGTGGGTGTTGAATTTTATTTATCTCAATTTTGGAGTCTACAAGTATTACTTGGCTGCATGTTTTAAGTTCCATCAATTTGTTTAGAAGGATTTTCAGGTGCCAAATGCTCGAAATGTTCTAGGATTTAAAAATTAGACTTCACAAAGTACTTCCATGTTGATGAGGAATAAATTCTCTTTATCCTTTGTGATAGTATGGTTTTTAGTCTAAGAAACGCCATTCATTTTCTTTTTGATAGTAGACATTATATGAATGAGAAAAAAGAGAACAAAGGAACTGGGAAGATAAGGTATTCTTTGCGTCCACCACATGCACACTTACACACACATGGAAGAAGAAGCTATCGTGGGTTTTGGGTTTCGGTAGAAGATAGGGCTTGAGTGTCAAGTGTCAACTAATAAATATTATCATTGTGTAAGTTTTATTTTGAACTTTATACTGTGGTGAACTATCCTTGTTTGGTTTGATTGAAACTACTAAAATATGAATTTGCAAAATTGTTCTCCACTCTAGGTGCTGGATTTGGTCCAGGAATTCCTGGCTTACAACTGGGCTTTGGTCTTGGTGCTGGATGTGGAGTTGGCTTAGGATTTGGCTATGGTGTTGGCAGGGGTATTGCCCAAGATGACAAACGGAGATACTCTAACGTTGGGGATCTGTTACATGGTCATCAAAGTATTTTTCCTCAGTAAGTTCTAAAACTTACTGTTTTCAACTTGTGACTATCATGTTCTCTTAGTGATGCATTAGGTTATTACAAGAGGGATAATTAACCTTTTTGTGGGTTTTGTGACGTGGCTTTTTCCTGACCATGCATTTACTAAGGTGACAATTTTCTATGATGGATGTGTTAAGGACTCTTCTTCTTACAAACAGGAAATCCCATCAAATACCTAATATCTGGAAATCATAGGGCAAGTCTCCCAATGTTATATATTTACTCACGGAAATCCTCAATGATTACAAGATGAAAAGCAAAGGAAAATATAGAAATACTAAGAACAATGAACTAACCTAGCACATTCAAGAGGGCTGAGGATTCTCTCCCAAAGAGCCTATGCTCACCCAAATTCTCCACACTACTAGCCTCACTCTCACTTACTATTTATAACCCAAAAGACCTACCAAATTTAATGTTTTATTACTAGAATACCCCTTACTACCAATCATTACTAATAATCCTAATATTTTCCTTACAAGGGCTCTTAAGGAATGATTCAGAATAGTCCCATTCTTGATCTTCTTTCTTCCCCCTCTCTTTCCACTCTATCCCATTGTTCTCTCTTTTTGCTTAGCTTCTCCCTTCATGCTCTCTCTCCTTCCCTATTTTTCTAAATCTTATCAGTACCCTCTCTGTGTGATTAACTTTCCACATCTGCCCTTCTAACAGGACTTCTTACATTTAAAATATCCTTGGTCTTTCCATCTTGTCATTCCAACTCGGCTCATCTTCTTTTGATAACCTATAACAATTGTGGTCAGCTTAGATGTTGATCTTGAAAAATTTCTATTTGTTATAAAAATATCCTTATTCTTTCAAAAGTTGTAATATTAGTGTTGAAATACGTAGCCCTAAGGGCATTTTTGTAATTTATACTATATTTGCTAAATTAGGGTTTCACCTCATTCTATTTATATCTGAGGTTGGGGTCTATTGTATGTATGACATTAAAATAATAAGTTCTTTTCTATCGTGGTTTTTCTTCCCTGAATTAGGGTTTTCCACGTAAACTCCTTGTGTCGTTTTCTTTCTCTTCTATTTCAATGTGGTATCAGAGCAAGGTGATGAAACCCTAGCCCCAATAGAAGAAACTCAGTCATCAAACTTGATAGGTGAAGGTACACTGACTAATGAGGCTGTGATTCAAGCAGCAGTTGACCGATATCTCTGAACCATCATCCCAGGCGGTGCAGCCGAACAGTTCCAGCTGGCGAGCCGAACAACAAGTGGTGGACTCGCTCCAGCCGGCGCGCCAATCAGCTCCCAGACTCAGCAGACCCAGCCGTTCCAGCCGAACATCATCGATGAAGGTCCCTCGACTTTGCACACGACCGACCCACACTCGGTTTCGCACAGGATCGGATTTGCTCCAGACGGCCGTGGGTTTGCTCTAGTTGCCGGGTCGGGTCAGATCGACGCGTCTTCTTCAAACTCGCAGCCGATCGCCAAGCCTTCTGTCTGTTACCCACCATCGCAGACGTCTGGGAGCAACGCCGATCACGGGCTGCCGCATTTTGCCGCCGGTGGACTTCCGACAGTAGCTTCTTCACAGTACCATGGTGGACAGCCTCTTCCTCATGTGTACCCAGTTCAACCTCAGTTTCGAATTGGTGATTCCGTTGAAGAAAATTCCATGATCTTTGGATAGAAAAATTCCAGATCTAAATCTCATGGGGAACTCCAACAACAATTGGTTAGCCTCCAGCAATAGATGGCCGCCCTTGGAGCCAGATTGAATGGCCATGATTCTTCCCCGATGTATTCAAAAAATCTAGTATCAATGTTTCCTACTCTTCCTACTACTAATCTTTTATCTGGAACTATAGGAAATTCTGCAGGAATGATCACAGGAGAGAAGCTGAATGGGCAAAATTACTTCTCTTGGTCCCAAACAATTAAAATGGTTCTTGAGGGACACCATAAGTTTGGATATTTGACTGGAGAGATACCACGACCGAATCCTGGGGATCCTCAAGAGCGTGTCTGGAAGGCAGAGGATTCTTTACTCCGCTCAATGTTAATCAGTAGCATGGAACCACAAAATGGGAAACCTTTACTCTATTCAGCCACTGCCCGAGATATTTGGGAAGCAGTCCGACGGTTATATTTGAGGCGTCAGAACGCATCCCGCCTATATACTCTACGTAAACAGGTTCATGAATGCAAACAAGGGAGCATGGATGTAACGTCATACTTCAGCAAGATGTCGTTGTTTTGGCAAGAAATGGATCTATGTCGGGAGATCATTTGGAACTGCCCGCAAGATGGAATTCAATACTCCAAGATAGAAGAGGTTGAGCGTGTGTATGATTTTCTTGCAGGGTTGTACAGTTCGAGTCGAATACTAGGGCAGAAACCAATACTGTCTCTCATGGAGGTTTGTTCAGAGGTTAGATTGGAAGAAGATAGATCAAGTGCAATGAATGGGCTGGGTGTTACCACTGTAGAGTCGGCTGCCTTTGGGGTGAAGTCCGTTGGATCTGATGGTGACAAGCAGAATAGTAAAACACCCCCATTATGTGAGCATTACAAAAAACAGTGGCACACAAAGGATCAGTGCTGGAAATTGCATGGTCGCCCTCCAAATGGTAAACATCGCCCTCCGAATGACAAGTCGAAATCTGGTCGTGCTTTAGTGGGTGAATCAGTTGAGGGAGCCGCACAACCTCAGACACAGCCTCCAATGACCAACCCTGGTGATTCAGGTACCATAGGGATCGGAACAGTTGCTCAATCAGGTTATCCTCAATCTTTTAGTTTCCTTGTTGAAGGGAATGAGTTATGGATTCTAGATTCAGGAGCGACCGATCACTTGACTGGCTCATCCGACCGGTTTCTCTCATACTATCCAAGCGCTGGAAATGAGAGGATTCGAATTGCAGATGGGTCCTTCGCTCCTGTTCCTGGAAAAGGCAGACTGTCACTATTTCAGGGATTAATTCTGCAAAATGTCCTACATGTGCCCAAAATTTCTTACAATTATTATCAATAAGTAAAATAACAAAATATTTGAATTGTAGAGTTGTCTTCTCATCAGATGCGGCTTTGTTTCAGGACTTGAGCTTGGGGATGACGATTGGCACTGCCCGATATGACAGAGGCCTCTATTTCCTTTCTGAAGATGCTTCCTCCAGGAGCTCGTTTAGGACTAGTCTTTTATCTTCTTTTACTATGTCTGAAACAAATTATTTATTGTGACATTTTCGTCTTGGACATCCTAGTTTTCAATATATGCGATATTTGTTTCCTCATTTATTCCATAATGTGAATGTTTCTTCATTATCTTGTGATGTTTGTATACGTGCTAAACAACCTCGTGTGTCTTTTGTTTCTCAGCCTTATAAACCTACCCAACCTTTCCACCTGGTCCACGGTGATGTTTGGGGTCCCTCAAGCATCTCCACCCTGTTTAGTAAACGGTGGTTTGTAACTTTCATCGATGACCATACCCGACTTACATGGGTATATCTCCTTGCTGATAAGTCTGAGGTTCTATCTACCTTCAAACAGTTCTATACCACTATATTAACACAGTTCAACACAAAGATTGCCATTCTTCGGAGTGACAATGGCCGTGAGTTTGTCAATCACACCTTCCAGGAATTCCTAGCGTCAAAAGGAATAATCCATCAAAACTCGTGTACATATACTCCACAACAAAATAGGGTGGCTAAACGAAAAAATCGCCATCTCATTGAAGTTGCTCGTTCCTTGATGATTCCAGTGTCTCTCCCTTCGTACCTGTGGGGAGATGCGGTTCTTACCATAGCTCATCTCATTAATAGAATGCCTTCACGAGTTTTAAAGTTTCAAACTCCTCTTGAGTGCTTCAAAGAGTCCTATCAGTCTACCCGTCTTATTCCTGAGGTTCCTCTTCGTGTGTTTGGGTGTACATACTCATGGTCCACACCGGACTAAGTTTACTCCACGAGCTCAAAAATGTGTGTTTGTCGGGTATCCCCTTCATCAGCGAGGCTATAAATGCTTTCACCCATCTTCCAGAAAATATTTTGTCACTATGGATGTCACGTTCTTTGAAGATAAACCGTTCTTTCCCGTTAGTCATCTTCAGGGGGAGACCACGAATGAAGAGACTAACAGTTCCACGTACTCCGTACCTATTAGCTTCAATCTTGAGCCTAGTCCTAATATTCCTGAACTTGAGCCTAGTCTTAATATTTCTGGACCCAGTCTACCTAGTCTTGAACCTAACTTTGCTCCTGCTGTTCCCGTGTCGGTTCTTTCTACTAGACAAGTGCCCTGGATAACATACTATAGGAAGAATCTCAGAAAGGAAATTCAGGAAAACCCCGGTGTTCCATCGGAAAGTGTCCAAGCGTCGGAACCAGCTCAGGTTCAAGATCCTGTTGTTTCAGAGGAGATTCTTGAAGAGAAGTCTGGGAACATAGAAAATGATGAGACGAGCTCAGAGAAGGTTGAAACTTCAGGAGGTAATGAGGTGTTGAAAGATCCTCAAGAAGATGCAGAATTGTCTCAAAAGTCTAATATTGAAGAGGGACAAACAAAAACTGACAACTATGATACCACTCTGGATATGCCAATTGCTCTGAGAAAGGGAATCAGGTCATGTACAAAGTACCCTTTGCATAGTTTTCTGACCTATAGTAACTTATCTCCTGGTTTTAAGGTTTTCACTACTCAGCTGGATGCTCTAGCAATACCGACCAGTGTACATGCGGCCATGGAAGTTCCCGAGTGGAAAGCAACAGTAATGGAGGAAATGAGAGCGCTCGAGACAAATAAGACTTGGGAGTTAGTAGCTCTCCCTAGAGGTCACAAAACAGTTAGTTGCAAATGGGTGTTCATAGTGAAGTATAAGTCTGACGGAATACTCGAGAGATATAAAGTCAGGTTAGTTGCTAAAGGGTTTACTCGACGTATGGGATTGATTATTCAGAAACCTTTTCCCCAGTGACTAAGTTAAACACGATTCGTGTTCTTCTGTCTGTTGCTGTAAATAAATATTGGCCCTACATCAACTAGATGTGAAAAATGCCTTCCTAAATGGTGAGTTAGAAGAGGAAGTTTACATGAGTCCACCTCCAGGTTTCGAAGCTAAGTTTGGGAATCATGTTTGCAAACTCAGGAAGTCTTTATATGGGTTAAAGCAGTCCCCTAGGACATGGTTTGACAGGTTCACCGTGTTTATTAAGTCCCAAGGGTTTGTTCAGGGGCATTCTGATCATACCTTGTTTACAAAAAAATCACCCTTAAGGAAGATTGCTGTGTTGGTAGTGTATGTTGATGACATCATCCTATCAGGAGATAACATGACAGAAATTGCTAAGCTAAAACAAAAGAATGGAGGTGAATTTGAAATCAACGATCTTGGTAGTTTGAGGTATTTTATCGGGATGGAAGTGGCAAGATCAAAAGCAGGAATATCTGTATCTCAACGGAAATACACTCTGGACTTGTTGAAGGAAACAGGAATGACTGGATGCAAATCCATTGACACTTCTGTTGAGGCCAATAGCAAACTGAAAAGCATTTCGGAAGGAGTTCCTGTGAATAAGAGAGGTATCAACGTTTGATAGGAAAACTGATTTACTTATCTCATACTAGGCCCGACATCTCCTATGCTGTGAGTGTGGTAAGTCAGTTCATGCAGAGTCCATATGAGGAGCACATGGAAGTTGTGACTCAAATTTTGAGATACCTGAAGTCCACCCCTGGGAAGGGCTTGGTGTTCAAAAAACATGATACACGGAGCATCGAGGCATATACTGACTCAGATTGGGACGGATTTGTGACTGATAGAAAGTCAACCTCAGGGTACTGTACCTTTGTATGGGGAATTTTGGTAACTTGGCAGAGTAAAAAACAGGATGTAGTGCCCAGAAGTAGTGCTGAGGCAGAGTATAGAGCTATGAGTCTGGGAGTGTGTGAAGAAATCTGGTTGCAAAATGTTTTATCTGATCTTCACGAGAGTAGTCCGGGGCCCATGAAGCTGTATTGTGATAATAAGGCTGCCATCAGTATTGCTAATAATCCCGTGCAACATGATAGAACCAAACATGTGGAAATTGACAGGCACTGTATTAAAGAAAAGTTAGACCGCGGAGCTATCTGTATTCCCTATGTACCTTCAGTCTAACAAGTTGCAGATATTCTTACGAAAGGGTTATCGAGACAGACGTTTGAAGCTTGTATTAGCAAGTTGGGTCTTGCTGATATCTACGCCCCAACTTGAGGGGGAGTTGAAATACGTTGAATTAGCCCTACACTATATTTGCTAAATTAGGGTTTCACCTCATTCTATTTATACCTGAGGTTGGGGTCTATTGTATGTATGACATTAAAATAATAAGTCCTTTTCTATCGTGGTTTTTCTTCCCTGAATTAGGGTTTTCCACGTAAACTCCTTGTGTCGTTTTCTTTCTCTTCTATTTCAATAATTAGTATATTGCTCTTGATCTTTCAAAAATATTTTTTTCGCACAAAATACTAACATCCTTCTCTTTCTTGTTCCCATTGGACTGGGGCGACGCTATCTTGTCCACCTCAATTGTCTGGGAGAAACATTCAAACTAACTGTTAATTGTCCAGATCGTTAAAGTGGCCTATGTTTTACCATCTTGATTACATTTATAGAATTGTCTGAATAATAAATCCTTTTGAAATCATCTTCTAAGTTGCACAGGATAAAAATATGTTTTTCTTAAGCTGTAATAACTGGAAACTAAACAGAGAAGTTAGAAATTGATTGATGACATTTCCACGATTTTCATATATAATTTGTGCAGCTATTGAACTTCAATATTCTGACATCAAGAAACATTTCTTGATTTTCATTTTTACTTGTCATCAGGAAGGACGATATTGTCGCGCTTGTTGACGACCTTGTCCTAAATTCAAAGAGGCTTATCCGAGCTACTTCAAGGGAGATTGACAAGTGGAAACGATGAAATTACTTATCCTGTTTTTACAATGTACAAGTCCAATCCCCGCCACCCATCATTAGAAAGAAACCCAATCAAAATCATAGAAGAAAGAAACACGCTGGCTGTCTATATGGTGCTATTACTGTGGCTTTTTGAGGTAGAATTTATGTACAATTGTTACGAAAGATGTATTTAATTGCTCTAAATCTCATGTGCAGTGGGTTTTGAGCAGCCATTAAATATCGAATACTTGATGGATTAGTTTAGTTGGTCTTTAGAAGCTTGATCATGTCCATACTACAGCTGATATATCCATGGATATATCAATAAAATATCGATATTAATGGATATTTCTGTGAGTCAGAAATTTATAAATTTTATTTAGATTAAGAATTAAGTTGTTTTTACACTTAAACTAAGTTATGGATATTGTTATTAGTATTTATATTCATATTGAAATAAATAGATGACACTTTTTATGTTTTACAAGCATTTACAAAAATTGTTGAGATATCTTTGGATATCTAATATTGATGTTGAAGCCTTTGATTTATGGATATATTAATGAATATATCAACATGTTAACAGATATTTTCATCCTTGGTGTACACTTGTTACGTTTACACTCCATGAACTACATATTCAAGTAAGGGAGATAATTTGTTTTTCTTCACTAGGTGGTGATTAGCGGTCAACTAGAGAACTTATTGAAGGAGACTATCGTTAGACGTATAAGAGGAATAACTATATGCATTTAACTTGCATATTAAGGGATGAATATATTTAACTTGCAGCTGACATTGTTAGATCATCAACCATGTTAGAGAGACGTTGTTTTATAATTTTGACCCTTGAGTATCAATTATTTTGCTTTAACCTTTCACTCTTGGTCATTGCATAACAAGACGTGGCACTTTTGGTATTGGAATTATTTCTCATGTCTTCCTATCTCTTCACGGGGACTTAAAAAGAAAAATCACTAATCGAGGGATTTAGGCATATAAGAGAATTATAGAAATGAGGTATGAAATTGACATGGACTTGTTATGCGAAAGGTCTAAAGTCTGCGGGTGGGTCCAAGTCCAAGGGAAATAAGGGTTCTATAGAAAATTATGTATCTTAGAAAATGTTAGGTTTCTGGATTTCGAGTCGCTAGCCAAGCTCGTGGAGTTTTCTTGACAATTCATTCATCTGACCGTGGACTAGAGTCACTTTAGATTATGCAATATTTTCTTCATTAATTACTCCAGATTCTTTCATTTCCATGTAAAGATCATTTCCTTCACGAGTACGTTCACCTACTCCAAATACGGATACACCTCCATGAGCTCTGGAGATGTTGTTGATCAATTCTATAATGAGTACTATTTTACCCACTCCAGCCCCTCCGAATAGTCCTATTTTTCCTCCACGTCGATAAGGGGCTAAAAGATCCACTACTTTAATTGTTGTTTCAAAAATAGATAATTTTGTATCTAACTGTATAAAAACAGGGGTGGATCTATGAATAGGAGATGTTGTGCGAGTAGACCCAAATTATCAATAGGCTCTCTAAGCACGTTGAAAATTCGACCAAGAGTCGTTCCATCGAGTGGAACACTTAGAGGAGCTCTCGTGTCAATCACTTTCATTCCTCTCATTAGACCATCTGTAGCATTCATAGCTACAGCTCTAACTTGATTATTTCCTAGTAATTGTTGTACTTCACAAGTCACATTAATTTCTTGACCACCAGTATTTTGACCTTTAACTATCAAAGCGTTGTAAATATAAGGTATTTTGCTCGAGGAAAAAGCTATATCTAGTACCAGACCAATGATTTGAGTGATACGTCCTCAAGTTTTTTTTTTTTTTTTCAAACATGGAATCTTCAGGACCAGGCACCAAAGGAAGAGCCTTGTAAATAGCCCCGTTTTGATAGCCTCCGGGAAAGTAACTCCAATTGAGAAACTCTGACTCTTTTTGTGTTTGATTGAACTAAATACTCCTTTTACTAACTTAGGTATCAAAGTGTGTTTGACTTGGCACTACACTAGTGCGAGCATGCATGTCAGCTTTAGCGACGCGTCCAACCTAAATGAGTGGACCAGAGAACCACTCAAGTCCCATCTGCGAGTTTCCTGTGCCAACAAACATATTACTTTTTAAACGAGAAGAAATGTGCTTGGAAAATGATCTGATATATATTAGAGGTGTTCATGGGTTGGGCTGGGTTAGGTTGAAAGATTTTTTAGATCTAACCCAATTGTTCGGATTGTTAATTTCTTCAACCCAAATAATCCTTATTAAAAAATGAACCCAATCCAACCAAACCATGAAATATTTGGATGGGGTTGGTTCGGGTTAATCGGGTCATTTATTTAAAATTTTGTTCTAAAAAGAAGCAAAACATAAATATGTAAAAATCTAATTTTAATTATTTTTATATATTGAATTAAGATTAACCACTCAATTTCAACTTATATAGTAAAAATTCTCATTCTAAAGTGTAAAAAACTATTTTTAAAAGTTGTTGAAGAATAAATTATTAAAAAATATTAAAATTAAATAAAATTAAAATCAATATATGTATAAATAATTGTGTTATAAGTAATAAAAAATATATTATAAAATTAATAATAAATTTGGGTTGGTTTGAGTTATATTAGGTGAATCTATGAACCAATCAAACCCATAAAATTTTCATTTATCTGAACCCAACACAACCCAAACCGCACAGGTTAGGTTGGGTTGATCGGTTTTTTCGGGTCATCGGGTTTTTTGAACACCCCTATTTTATACATAATTACAACAAATACAACTTAGCAACGTGTCATAAACACATAGGCTAAATAATTACCAAAGAGTCTTCAATTAGATATTTGAACTATAAGACATCAATAAAAATAATCAAAAGGCACGATTAATTAACAACTAATTTCTATACAAACATCTAGCTTGTCTTGTTAGGTTTAAAAATTGATTAATGAAATAATTTGGTTACATTTTTTTCTTGATATGTTTAAATATTTAGAAACATACTTTGCAATAAGTTAAAAATATTTAGGTATAGTAAATATCAATAGGATTAAATTTCATTTAACCCCTAATTTTTTTTTTTTAAAAAAATCGAAGATTAAGGTCTCCTTTAGTAACCATTTGATTTTTAGTTTTTTTTTTTATTTTTGAAAATTAAGTCTAGAAATTTTTTCTTTTGTTATCTATTCTTTTTCTATGTCAAATTTTGAAAACTAAATAAAAATTGTTTTTAAAAACTAGTTTTTTTTTTTTTTTAATTTGGTTGAAAATTCAACCATTGTGATGACAATCATAAAAATAAATGAAGAGGAAATAAACTTAATTTTTGAAAATAAAAAATTAAAAACGAAATAGTTACTCTTAAAATAGACATTTTGAAATAGTAAAATTTACATTTGAATTATAAGACCAAACCACCCAATAAAAAAAATCTTGACGTGCCAAGTGGTAGTTTTATTGTTAGGATAGCTCACGTTATCCAAATCACTCAATCGGAGAGACCAACTTAAAGGCCACATCTGCCACGTCACCATACTCCACCAATCAAAACACTGCATTGGATTTCTCAGCTTATGAGCAATCACAAACCTGAATCCTACGTGGCATGTCCACATCCACCAGAACCAACCATATAGCTTCTACATTCTCCACATCTAATCTTCACCATTTACACAATTTCCTTTCTTTCCTTCAATCTCTTCATTCTCTCTGGCCATGGCTTCTTTGGCAGCCTCCACCGCCGCCGCCTCCCTCGGGGTCTCCGAAATGCTGAGAAATCCTCTTAGCTTCTCCGGTGCCTCCGCTAGATCGGCTCCCTCTGCTTCTAGCCCGGCCACCTTCAAAACCGTCGCGCTTTTCGGGAAGAAGCCCGCTGCACCATCCAAGCCGAAGCCCTCCGCTGTCTCTCCAGTCAATGACGAGCTCGCCAAGTGGTATGGTAAGTCCAGTTCCTCTCAATAAAGTTTTATACACATAAATATCAATACAAATATATGTCACGTTCTCACGGTTGTTAGTAAGTTTTAAGTTAATATCTTGTGTATTAAGATATGATATCAAATTTTCAAGAATACTATTTTGTAAAATTCTATACCAAATTTGTTAAAGTAAGGAATGTGATGATTACTTTACAACAGGTATCTTGATTGTGTTTTTTCAACATTAATTAGGTCCGGACAGAAGGATTTTCTTGCCCGATGGGTTGTTGGACCGATCGGAGATCCCCGAGTACTTGAACGGAGAAGTCCCCGGCGAGTATGGTTCAATTTTTTTTTGTCCTCCTCACCTTTATAGTTCTCAGTTTAGACTCCAATGAAAAGTGAACTAAAACACATTGTTTTGTCTGGTTAATTACAGCTACGGTTATGACCCCTTTGGACTCAGCAAGAAACCAGAAGACTTCAGCAAGTAATTAAATTTATTAATCTACAAAACAAAGAGTAATTTGTTCAATAATTATATGAAGGCTTAGTGAAAGAGTGGTGTTTTTGGCAGATACCAAGCATTTGAATTGATTCATGCAAGATGGGCCATGCTTGGAGCTGCTGGTTTCATCATCCCTGAGGCCTTCAACAAATTCGGCGCTAACTGCGGCCCCGAGGCTGTCTGGTTCAAGGTCGATTTTCATCTCTATTTAAGATCCGTTTGATAACAATATTGAGTTGTGGTTGAGAGAATAATTTCCTTTTTGATTGTCTGTTTTTGAAATTCATGCTTGTTTCTTTTTCTCTCATTTTTCTTATTATGCTTTCCAACTTTCTTAAAGAAACATTTTAATTCTTAGTTAGATTCCAAACATAAAAACAAGTTCTAAAAACTACTTATTTTAGTTTCGAAACTTAGCTTTGTGCCAATAACATTAGTAGAAAATGAATAGCGAAACAAAGAAACTTAAAAAGTGAGATAGTATTCATAAGCTTAATTTTCAAAAACTAGAAACGAAAACCTAATACTACATTTGATAACCATTTAGATTTTTATTTTTCAAAATTAAGCTTATAACTACTTTTGAAATGTGTTTTCAAAATCTAATCAGTATTTTGAACAATAAAGAAAGATGTTTTTAAAAACTTGTTTTTGTTTTTAGAATTTGGATTAAAAATTCAAAGGTTTACCTTTGAAGATGAAAATGATGGTAAGTAAGTTGGAGAGAAGAAAATTGACATAAATTTTTACCAAACAAGACCTCAAAAGTTATTAGACATAGCGTATGATTGAACTTGGAAAGAAATGTGAACTAATTTGTATATGAATAAATTATGGGGCTATGCAGACTGGAGCTCTGCTTCTTGATGGAAACACATTGAATTACTTTGGAAACAACATTCCCATCAACCTCATTGTCGCCGTCATTGCTGAGGTTGTTCTTGTTGGTGGTGCTGAATATTACAGAATCATCAACGGCTTGGTACGTAAATTCTATAATATCTTTACATGATAACACAATAAGAGATCTTATGTTCAAACTCTTGTGATGATATTTTCTCATACATTAATATTGATAAAAATCACTAAGTTAATTACTCTTATTTATTTTGGAAACAAAAAGAAAGATGTATCGAAAATATATTAAACTGGTATAAGCTTTTGAGTTCAATATAAAGATAACAAATATTACCGTTTTGTAGAACTTTGAGGACAAGCTTCACCCGGGAGGGCCGTTCGACCCGTTGGGGCTAGCGGACGACCCGGACCAGGCAGCGATCTTGAAGGTGAAGGAGATCAAGAATGGGAGATTGGCAATGTTTGCAATGCTAGGGTTTTACTTCCAAGCATATGTGACAGGAGAAGGGCCAGTGGAGAATTTGGCAAAGCATTTGAGTGATCCTTTTGGAAACAACTTGCTCACAGTCATTTCAGGGAATGCTGAAAGAGTTCCAACTCTTTAAATCAATGAGTGGATTCATTTTAAAGCCACAAGCCAATCCCAAGTTTGTGTATTGAAGAATGAAAATCTTGAATGCTTTTGTAAATTGGTATTGAGACTATTTGTAGCCCCTGACTACTCACTCTTGCATTTGAAAGAGATATGAAAAAGGAGTTAAGATCAAATTTTTCTATCAAATGTGACTGAGAATGGTATCTAACTACACTAACTAGTATGAAGTTCATGTTCATGGGTTGAAGTAGGTTGGGTTGTTGAGTAATCTTACCCGAGCCTTCGAGTTGATAGGAATGATTTGTCTAATATAACTCAAGTTTTCATTCACATCCTACTTAATCCATAACTTTTGATTAAGTTGAATTGATCTTGTTTAAACATATTTCTAATGACAATCACAAATGAGAGAATTTTAGATCAATCAAACTCAAAAGCATGTAACTTGAAAATTGATCAAAATATTAATTAATAAGGAGTTCCTTGTAATCCAACATGAAAGTTGCGGAATCTAATCTTCCTTCAAAACTTAACAAACTGATGAATCTACAAAAACAAAAAGGATTTAAAATGAAATTAATAACATCTTCAATTTTGGAGCTCCTTCTAAACTAACCACAACCAGAAAATAGACTAATTCGATCATTAGTAATCAGTACATGTTTTCTTCTTTCACCCCTATTGGTTGTTCTCAATATTATGATCCAAGTTTTCAATGCATCTCTTTTTTTTGGTGTATTAAAACCTTAAACATTTTAACTCCCACTCAATTACTAATGCACAAACTAGTTAAAACGCTTAAATCCTAAGGTTCCTTGATTTAGTTTCATTATTATTATCCTTTCTTCTCATTATAGTCTATATATGCTTTGATTGAATGGATAGTTTTAGAGATTGAGAAATAAAAGAAGGGGAATAGGAGAGTATTGAAAAAGAGAGAAAAATAAAGGTAAAATATGGAAATGTTAGATCACAGGTTGAAACAAAGAAAATGGAGGAAATAGAAAAGGGATGCAATGAAGTGTAGATAAATGATTTTCTTCTATATACCAAAAGTAAGGGCACTTTTTAACCTTTTTTTTTAACTGTGAAAACGTATTAAATTTGTAATTGATTAAAGTTCTGTAGGATCATATTTACTAATTAATTTCTCATGTCATTAGTCAAGTCGTTATTAATCCTCGTAAATGGTTGGATTTATTTCACTAATGACCCAAAAATGTGCAAAATTACAATACTTGGACATAATCTTTACTTTCATAAATCAGCCTTCTCAAGCTCTATAATTGTCTCTATAGGCCGTCTTTTATACTTAGGCATTATGACTTTACGGCGAACCTTATAGGGTCTCCATACTTATCCAAATGAACTTATGGTTTGATGGCCAACCTTATGGGTCGATCTCTATACCTAAACATTATGATTTTATGAACGATTCTCTCTATTTATGATTTTATGATCGACTCTATCTAAATAAGTATTCACTTTTGCACCAATAACAAAATTATTTTAAAAAATCCATACGTACCAGATAAGGTACGAGTAGATGAACCAATTCCAAGTGGCATTCCAAGAGAGTTATGAACATGAGGTTGATAATTGATATGGCCGTTGCTTTTCCTCTAGAAGAAACCCAAAAAATAAGGGAAATCAAATAGTGCGGATTTTGGGAATTGGGATGGCTTCCGCTGTGAGCGGCTTCTCATTACTAAATTTAAAGCCACACCCTCTTCTCAGTAAACCTACAAACGTTTCTTTGTACTTTGGGAAAAGGGCACCGTCTCTTCAAATTCGAGCAGATTCCATGGCTACTGAGACGCTGGGGATCAAAGTTGAGAAGAATCCACCTGAATCCAAGCTTACCGAACTCGGCGTTCGTAAATGGCCCAAGTATTTTATTTCTCTATCTTGTTTCTTGCTTTTTTTCTCCATTTAGTCGTTGCAATGTCATTGTTTCTTCCCCCAAATTGTTGTTAATTGTTGATGTTAATGACCCATGTTGTTGTTCTGTTAATCATCGAGCCTTGATATAAACGATGTTAGCAATTTTGGAAATGGGTTTCAATCTGTCTGAAGAGTTGATGAATGTTGATAAACAGATGGATAATGGCGTGTTTGAGGAGTTCTTATTTTGATCTTTGACCACTTCCAGCTTCTGGGTTGTAAGTTGTGCATATTGTCATTTCTCGCTTGGCTCTTAGCTGGGTAGCTAAGAACTAAGAATCACTGTGGGTTGGTTTAGTGGTCAAGAAGAGCCAATGTAAATAATGAAAAATATGGAGATAATGGATCATGGTAGCCACCTAGGTAGGATTTAATATCTCACGAATTTTCTTGACAACCAAATGCAGTAGGGTTGCACAAACTAGCATGGACACTCACAAATATCAAACCATAGTGTATAATATATTTTAGTTTAAATACTACTTTGATCCTACTTTTAGTTTTGGTTCATTTTGGTTTTCATATTTTCAAATGGTTCATTTTGGTCCCTATAATTTTAGCTTTGGTTCTATAATTTCAGCTTTGGTTCATTTTAGTCTATATACTTTTAAAAGGTTCATTTTGGTCCCTATACTTTCAGCTTTAGTTCATTTTAGTCTATGTATTTTCAAAATGTTCATTTTGGTCCTTGTACTTTTAAAAAGTAACTATATTGGTCCCTTCATTTTCAGTTTTACTTTATTTTTAGGGGATCAACATGGTCACTTTTGAATGTTCAAAAACCAAAGTGAACAGAAGTTAGAAGTACAAAGATCAAAATGAACTAAAGCTGAAAGTATAGGGACCAAAATAAACATTTTAAAAATGCAGGACTAAAATTAACTAAAGTCGTACTTAAACCATATATTTTTCTTCAAAATCTTCTATCATTTATAGTTTTACTAGCGTAAGAATCACTGGCTTTAGAATAAGGTTCCAATTCCAAGAGTGTTGGAACAATTTCCAAAATACAATGGGAGAAGGAGTACTCTAAACATAAATATAACGGCAAATTGACACACAAAATATTAATAAGTAAAAACAAGGGTTTAGAAAGCCTGTTTTGGGTTGGCGCCTGTTTCTGAGTTTTGTCCTTAGGGAAGATGTGTCCTAACTAGCATTGAGTTATTCAGCTCGCCACTCCCAAGATTCAACACCTTTGAAGTGATCTTGTATGCAACTAAGTTGTCTAACAAAGCTTGTTTCCCATTTATGCTTAGTGAAAGGGAGAAAAAGAATCACTTCTTATCGAATAGAGTCAGGAGACTTTGATTGATAACTAACAACTTCGTGTGGAAACAATCTCTGAAACTAAAGCAACTCGTGGTTACATACTTTGTGTGGTGGTGCAAAATCATAGACTTCTACTGAAAAGACATTAATTTCTATGCCTATTGAAGCTATATTGATTTCAGACTCAACTAGTAAGGAGGAAAAATGGTTGAAGTTTTTTTTTTAGAAAAAAAACATAAAAACCGTTAAGAAGTTT
Organism: Benincasa hispida; assembly: GCF_027475165.1. Taxonomy (NCBI): domain Eukaryota; kingdom Viridiplantae; phylum Streptophyta; class Magnoliopsida; order Cucurbitales; family Cucurbitaceae; genus Benincasa; species Benincasa hispida. The sequence goes on from NC_143483.1 coordinate 1,704,472, forward strand.
AAGTTTCAGACTCAACTAGTAAAGAGGAAGAATGGTCAAGATTTTTTTTTTTTTTTTGAAACATGAAAGCAGTTAGAAGTTTAATTGATAGTGAAGATGTGCCTATATTTTATGATAGTCAAGCTACATAGTTAAGACTAATAGTAAAATATATAATGGGAAAAGTAAGCACATTAAAATTAGACATATCTATCTATTAGATGATATGATATTAAATTTACGTTCACTCACCAATTTAAGCTGATAGGTCAATTAGTGATTTAACATAGTATCAAAGTATGTGGTCCAGGAAGTCTTGTGTTCAAACCCCACAAAAAGTAATCATGTTGATTTTCAAAATGGATTGATTTCAATCCTTGTAGGTTTTTATGCCGTGAAAAAGGAGAATTCTGAAGCTAGTGATCCTGGCTCTAATAAAACTATTGCTGACAAAAAGCTTGAAGAAAAATAATACAATCATGGTAATATCTTGAGTGGTTTGTCTAAAAGTCACTGTTTTTAAAATTTTCAATTCAACTAAAATTTCCATAAGATTATATACTCGTGGCCTTAGAAAGGAAGTATGGGTCAAAAGGTATATTATTAGAAAATGGATTGATTTCAATCTGTCTGACCTTATAAGTGATACCTTTTAGACCTGTGTCTTTTGTTTGTATATTACAAACCAATTAAAATATATCAATAGAATTTTAAATTGTCTAAAAGAAGGTTGAAAAACCTGAGCTGGAGAGATACTTAGGTTTCTCATAGAAGCATATATGTTGAATATTTGGTTGGTTTCATTGTGAAGTTAAGACTGAAAACTGGATGTTAAACTGTAAATTCGATAGGTGGGGGTGCGGGCCGAGCAAATTCCCATGGACATATTCGGACAAAGAGACTTGCTATCTGCTTGAAGGAAAGGTAAAGGTTACTCCTGCTGGATCAGAGGAATCTGTTGAGATTGGCGCTGGAGATTTGGTTGTGTTCCCAAAGGGAATGAGCTGCACTTGGGATGTCTCAGTTGCTGTGGATAAGCACTATAACTTTGGTTAGTTGTACAATAGAACTTGGTGTATTATCTCAAGCCTTTAAATGTTGATGAACTCCATGACTGCTTTTCTTGTTGAACCAGATTTGTAGGTTCTATTATTGAATTGCTTCCGGAACAAACTGAGTTTGATATCAAGATCACATCTGAGATTGCAGGTTGTTGTGAACTTGTGATTGTCATGCTCCTAATTAGAATCTAAGTTTTTCTTGTATGTTATGAAACTCCAAATGATTGGATGAAAAATTCTTGCCAATAAACAAGAAGATTCAAAGAACTCAATCTTAGAAATTTCAATGCCAGTTTGAAATCAATCCAGGGAAAGTAAAAATTGAATTACCTTGATGATCAAATATCTTTGAGGCATGGAAGACCATTGGTCTTTGTTTTTGAGATATGAATCATCCCACGAGCAAGATTGATTAAGTCAAGCATGGAAGTTAAAACTACGTAGAATTGCAATAAACAATGTGTGCCTTTTGTACGGATGGCCTAAAACATGGATGCAAAGGAAATTTGACTGTTTTAGGATGCAAAGGAAATTTGACTCGCTTTCTAAAAACTAATGTTATATAACTTTTTGTTGGTCTCATCATTGCGAATAAAGAAATTACTCTATTGACTTGTCATTTTGAACTTTTGCTCTTCTTGCTCTCGTTTCTTCTTCATTTTTGTTCTTTTTTTATTTTCCTTTTGTCTGTTTTTCCTCTCAACCAAAAAAATTTATAAAAAGAAAACATATGAAAACATAATACTAATGTTTGATGTTAGTTTAAGATGGAATAGTGATTTCAAAACTCAAGGAGCTCAAATGATCATGTTCATGAAGGTTGGAGATGAAGACGAAAGAGAGGAAACATGAAACAAACTTTTTTATTATTTTTGTATGAAGGACAACACAATAACTTCTATCTCTTGTTCAAAAAAAAAAGAAAAAAGAAAAAAAAAGAAGATAATTTCACTCTAAAGGTCATAAAATTAGTTCCAGAAAGTGGGTCATCTCTCATTTCAACCCATTTTTTAGGATTTGTGTATAAATTATCTTCAGATTTGTCTTACAACCAAGATGACTTTATATAGCTTTCATAATATAACCTAAATGTCATAAAGCTCTAAAAAAAAATGTCATAAAGAACCACCAACAAAAGGTAACCTAAAACATAACTCAAAAGCTAAAAAGCTAATTGACCCCATATATTCAAAATTTAATGGCTTGGTTAGCCTAGTAATGATGGTAACTTTCCACGAATAAATGAAGCTCAACTTCATGAATTGATGTTTGACTTGCATGAATGAAATTTGAGATGCATTTGAGGTCATTGAATACAACTTGAGTGCCTTCAATCCAAAATGACTTCATTTAAATATAACTTGAGTTAAACTTTGATTTGTCATAAATAGCGTTCGAGTGCATTTAATGCTAATCCATTTTGCTATAAACTTGAACACATGATTAAGTCGCTTCACTCGTATCACTAGGCATAAGTGACAAAGGGATAAAAGAAAGGATATAAATACATCAATGCCAGGCCAATACAAGTCCACTTGAATGGAGGGCTATTTATGAAGACTATAATAGCAATAGAGAGAATCATGGGAATACTTGAGACTTTCACAAACTAAACAACTTTGGAAAAATGGAGGATTATAGTTTGATTGCTAGTGCAAAATTGTTAATCATAATGACCGTGATAGATAATGGAATATCAAATTATAGACCAAGTGAGAGTAATTTTTTGCTAGTTCCAAAATAGTAATTAAAATGATAATTATAAACAATGGATAGCCAAGTGATAGACTAAATGATAGATAATCATAGACTACTATTATCTATTAATAGATAATCATTTTATTGTTGCTAGTTGTTGATAATTCTTTTTCTTTTAGATAGTCTATTATGATACATAAACTAGACATTGTTATTGAAAATTTTGTTGCTTTTAGATAGTTGTGATAGACATTGTTATTAATATCTAAAATGTCAACGTTTATCATTAATAAAATCTAATACAAGTCTATTATTGATATACGTCAATAGAAGTCTATCATCAATAAAAATCTATCATTGATAGAGGCGGATAAAAATCTTTCATTGTCTATCAGTGATAGAAACTGATAGAGGTCGATAATTGGTATTAGTGATAGAAACTTATACAATCTATTATTGATAAAGATTGATACGATAGAAGTCTATCGATGTCTATTAATTTTTTTTTCTATTTCGGTAAATAGTATCAAAAGTTCAAAGCAAATACTTCAATGACTAAATTTATAATTTATTAAAAAATAAATGGAAAGACATCTTGATTGGCAGCTATTTCTTTTTCATTTTACAGATTATTTAGACATTGATGGTGTGTTAGCCTAAATTATGAATGCATTTTTCTTTCATCTTTCCTAATGCAATGACCTTAATAACCTGATCTATGTGGTGTTACAATGGGCATAATTACACCATATATTATGAATGTATTTTTTTCCCCAACCAAAAAAAAAAAAACATAAACCAAAAAGGGAAAATGTATTTCATCAGAACTGTCGTGGTTATCTTGACGGTTTCTATATACTCGCGGCTCTTGATGACAGTTCCTGCAACTCAACCACCTCCATATTTTCCTACAAACAAATTGTTTGTATCTCAAGTAAGTTCCATAAGATGCTACAAAGAACAAAATTCCAACTATTCTAAACCTTTCTTTATGATTGTTGTAGCTTTTAAGCAACTATGTTTTTAGAAAAATCATGTGTGAAATTAAGTAAATTAGTGAAGTAAAGCTTGAAACCTAAAAAAGAAGGTATTAAAGTTTGATAAATAAATACTAAATTATCTTGTTCTAGTTATAATAGCTAAAATAGACCTATTACTAAAACTTTGATTACTTTTGTAATATATAATTCAAATAATGGTTTAGAATAATATATTTTGTTTACTCTAAATTATTTCTTAAATACTAAGGGAGATAGTTTATTTTAAAAAAAAATCAATATGATGTAATTGTTTTAAAAATAGAAGATATAGATTTGATTAGGTGAGAAAGAAATAAACATATGAAATAAATCTTATTTAAAAAAATAAAAATAAAAATAAAAATGAATTTACAACCGCATCTGATTTTAGGAGAATCCAAAAAGAGGGTAGGAAACTGATTTCAAAATAGGCATGAAATGAATGTATTCTTAAAAGTGATGTTAAGAGATTTAATCCCAATCTGTTTTACCAAACAAAAAAAAAAAACAGTTAAGATTTACTTTTAATCGTTTTTATCCTTTCCAACAGCAACCCCAAACGTACCCTAAAGCCCAAAAGACTATTTGACTTCAGTTTATAGCAAATCATTTTCCCTCCCAGAATGAAAGCCATATATGAAAAAAAACTGGTACCTGTGATTCTTTCAACTTGGTCTCAGCTAGATAGCGTTCCAACGCTCCATCCCCACGAAGAATTTTGCCTCCACATCCTCTCGAGTTTAGCGAGCCAACAGACTCTTCATCAACGACAACGGCATCTACTCTTTCGTTTCCAGTCTTAACATCTGGAATCTACACATTTGAGGAAAACAAATGAGCTTATGTCATTAATGAACATTCAAGGACCTCATTGCCATATTGAGATGGATACTTTTAGCCTCAATACCTCATACATGGCTTCTGTAAGAATGCTTTCCAGTATGGCTCTTAGGCCTCTGGCACCGGTATTCTTGGCCATTGCTTTCTGGGCAATCATTCTCAATGCTTTTTCTGTGTAATGTAGCTTCACCTGGAAATTGAAATGGTGGTTCGACTAAGCGGGTCTGTTCGCCATAATGATAGTGGAGATGGAAAGGGAAAACGTGGAAATTGGTTGCATGAGAAAGTAGAAACTCACTTTATTCATGCCAAACAACTTCTTGTATTGCTTACCAAGAGCGTTTTTCGGTTCAGTGAGGACCTGTTAACAACACCAGGTCGAAAATGCCAAAGAGAATCAACTGAATGCATAACATGCATACGTATTGCGTATTTGAAAAGCAATGGAGCTTTAGGAATATCTTATATTGATACATGTGCGACAAGGACAATTCAAACAATATTTTGAATAAATGAAATTGTCAAGGCCTATTAGGTAACCATTTCGTATTTTATTTTTTAAAATTAAGTGTATTTCCTTTCAATAACTTGCATCTTTCTTTAAGTACTCCTCCAAAATCCAAAAAACAGAACTACTTTTTTAGTTTTCAAAATTCGGATTGGTTTATAAAAATATTGATAAAAAGTAGATAACAAAACAAGAAATTTAGAGGTGGAAGAAGTATTTATAGGTTTAATTTTCAAAAACTAAAAACCAAAAACAAGTAATTATCATACATGCCTAAATATTAAACTTTTGTGATATAGAGTAGTTGGAATCTCTATTAAAAAATTTCTTTCAAATGTAGTGTCTAGATTAACAACAAAAATAAAAAGAAAGGAAGGAAGAATTAATAATACCTGGACAAGCTGATCCTCAGTTAAGGCTAATAAACTCACAAGAATTGGAAAACGCCCTATAAACTCTGGTATGAGACCATATGCTACAAGATCAGAACTCTCAACCTGGAAGACATCAAATAGAACATTTAGATGATCTTTAAAGGAATTCTGACCATTTCGTTAAAGGGGAAATGAGATGTCGTGCCAAAAATAAAGTAATATGCATTGATTATAAATCTAAAACGTGAAATGAATAAATGAATGCAGAGTTTTAATGCCAAATGCCAACAAATCCAAAGGGCTTTCATTCTCACTGATTCCAGTAATGACGATGTAACTGCAGCATTTGTCACCCCGCCCATTCTCATGTTAGCACGAACAGGTGCTCCAAAACCAATAGAAGAATCTTGCCGTCTGATCAGTAAAACAAACCATTTTAGTATTGAGAAAGCATCTTTAACACCGAAAAGGGATGAGAATTCATGGCAAAAAATATTGAATAACCTACCTATCAGAGATTGTCTTTTCTAGATCTACGAATGCTCCACCACATATAAACAAAATATCTTTTGTATCTATCTGCAGATTTTTTTCAACTCGGTTAAAACTAAAGAGATAATATCTCCAGAGGAAAAGCCACAAGTTTAAACATTAAAAGGTGGCGAAGACGCTTATGAAACTATATCTGGAAAAAAGTAATCCCCATCCACAAGAAAATAAATACAGCAGAAATTGAATGGGCCTAGCTGTCCAACCTAAACCAAAAACCTCTAGCAATCAAAGAAATGTCTTCTATCCTATATATAAAATAATATTTTGAGGAGGGGGGAGGGGGGTGGGGTGGGAGGAAAGGAAAACCCCCAAACAAAGAAACTAGAATTCAACTCTGAATCTCTTTAATGAATATTTCCAACCAGATTTTTTCTAATTATGATAGGGACTTCCTACAGTTATCTGAGCTCGTCTCAATTACAATAAAGAGCAATAAATTCAAATGTCAAATAAGTGATAGATTGAAGACTTGTTTATGTACTTGAAGACTTGTTTATGTACTTTAACAGCACAAAAGGTACATTATAGTCCACGAGGTAAGCATAAGAAAGAAATCCCTTGTACAAAGAATTTGTACAATCACACAAAATTCTCTTCGATTCTAATAATTACAAGAGCAATCTTTCAAAGTTTCTATACTAATTTTACACTCTTTTCTAGCTTGGTATCATGGTCCCAACACTTTAACGATGGCCGACCAGAAGGCATCTCTTCCCAATACTCTTTTCTAGGGGATTTTGGATCTGATAAACTTAAGTTAAGGTTTTGCCTTTTTGATGGCATACCCACTCAGATTTAATGATTGACTTAAACATTCACCCAGACTACCATACACAGTAACTCTCTCTTTACCCATCGTTTACTCAAGAGTTGAACGTATGCCCACAACATGCAGACACATGAAGCCATGAATGACCCCAACCCTATGCTCCTACGTAGTGGAATTTTGCTTCTTCAGGTCTCTTCTTCCCTGTTTACACCACCTTTATGTGTGTATATGTATACATGTAATACAAGTAAAGCTCTACCTAAGCAAAGACAAACAAATTTCTTCAGAAATATCTGTTGAAGAAAAACAAAGGTTCTAATAGATTACACAGATTCATGTAATCATTACCATACTAAACTTTAGCTTCTAAAAGGATTATCATGAAGAAATGTTGCAAGACACTGAAACACTTGCATATAGGTGAACAAAAGAAATTTGAGAGAGAACTTTTGTATATTTACCTGAATGTTATCACAGCGAGGATGTTTTCTTGCCCCCTTCTCAGGAACGTTTACTATCTAGACAACAAGTCATACCCAGAATTTAGTATATTATGAATTTAGGATGGGGAAAATATACGGCTAAAAATAGTATAAAAAGATCCATATTCTTTTTTCCATTTTGTGGAAATTAAATTACAATTTGTCCGTGAGATAACAGAGTGGGAAGGTCAGAATTAAGAAGAATAACAAGGTAGAAAGGACAACCATCTAGATCTAAAATGTTAATGAACCTACAGATAGACTGGTTACTCCAATATTTTTTTTACTTTTTTTAAAACTAGAAATGGACTTTTGAGACTAATGTTCAAAAGATATAAACTCCACAAGGGAGTGAAAATAAAACAACTCAAAAAACAAGACATAATATAAAGATTAAATCGAAAAATGAATGCATTCCAATTTCCAGTTGAGAAACAAATATCTTGAGAATAGAAAGCTTAAAAGGGCTTTACAATTCTAATAGAGATCCATCAATATGATTTTCTTGTTCGACGATTTAAATCTTCAAATGGCAACATAAACAAATTCCAATATTCCATAATCCTACAACGTACCACTAAGCAAGAAGCTAAATTAATTAGTTGAAAACTTTCATGAAAAAGAATGTTGGAAAAAATAAATATAACTGTCAGCAGATGTGAAGCTATCATACTACTGTATGTACGTTGAAGGGAGAGAGAGAGAGAACAAATCATACAATATGTTTCTTAGTTCCTATAGTGTTTAGGGTTGAACTAAGGACACGGCTTAGAGATTGAATCCTCAAGGACCCACGTAAGAAGGAATCCCTCCTGCTCTGCACTACCTTCTATGGAGGAGCCACATAGTTTTAAACCGTAAGATGTACAAGAGAGAAGTGCGAAAGTATTTTGAATTGATGGGATATGTAGAATTTTAATCACTATCCAACAGTTACTAAAAGGCATTGTGGCAGTTTTATTCAATAATTTTCTCCTATCACGAAGTCTATGACCAATTATTGAGTATTAGTAATAGTAACCATATTTTATAGCTCTAGACTGAGACTCCAAAGTTTTGCAAAAGAAGTATCTGCACTCGAGTTGTTTTCTAGGCCTTCCAAGTTTTTTCCACATCACAACATCCTTAAAAAGAGATAATACCATTTGCTCCAAATATTTTGATCATAACTAACCTTTTCATTACAAGAAACTGTTATTTTCTTTTATTCAGGACTTTGGGGAACTCAAGGCAACAAGCTATGGAAAATAAAGAATAAAAAATCATCTTTGGTCCCTACACTTTGATTTGTAAAGATTAAATCCTTGTACTTTCAAATTTATAATAACTTTAAGTCTTTTGAGTTTTATCATGTAACAACTTATCCGCTCTACTTTCAAATTTGTAACAATTTAGTCCTTATACTTTCAATTCGTAACATTTTCGTCCCTATCGTGAAAAATCTAATCAATCTTAATTTTCAATTTCGATTATGTAAAGATTTAGTCTTTATAATTTACATACAAACTTGAACCTTTATCAGTTTATCAACCTACGGTAAGAAATTTCATTAAAACTTAATAATATTTTTCATGATAGGTACTAATATGTTACAAATTGTAAAGTAAAAAGACGAAATTGATATTTATCGAAGTTCAGGGACTAAATCCTTAATAACTTAATTGTTACAATTGAGACCAATGATAGGTAGACTACGACAACCATCTAGGAAGGAGAAAAGGAAGGTCTGAAGCCCAAAACTAAATAAAAAGAGGTATAATCCAACAAAATCAGACGAAGATCATAATTACTAAAAAAAAAAAAAAAGAAAAAAAAGGAAACACTATAAAACTAACGCCCACAAGCAGCCAGGCATTAAATCAAGTCCCCATGGACTTCCTCCCTCAATCGCTTCACCTCTTCACCTCTTAGGATCAAAAGGTAACAACCTAAGGGCAAGAGGTTGAGAAGAACCCTCCCTAAAGAGCCTTCCAATGGTTAAAAATCAAGAAGATGCTATAGTTACAAAAGAATTTGGTGTAATTAGTACACAACCAAGATGCTGAGTGTTGAATAACTGTCCAAAAAGAATCAAAAGCATAATTATCTTCAAAAATTCTGTTATTTCTTTCCTTCCAAATGCACCATAGGAGAGATCGAGTAGCACATCTCCAAATGATTTTACCTTTGCCACCGAAAGCAAAGCAATCCAGCCCCTCAGCCATCCAGTCATCAACCCTGTTAGGTAGGCAGCACTCCAGCCCAAAAGTTCTGAACAGAAGAGCCCAACCTTTGTGGCAAAGTCGCAGTGAAGGAACAAATGGTCCAAGGACTCCTCAGACTTCAAGCAGAGAGCAAATGGAAGGGCGAAGGGAAGAGTTTTTAAGCTTCCTTTGAAGTTTCTCGTGAGTGTTTAAGCTTCTATGAGCGAGGGACCCCAAGAAGAATTTAACGTTTTTGGGAATTTTGAGCCTCCACACAAGAGATACTAAAGAAAGGGCAGGGTTCTCTTAGTGAGGTTCAAAAAAGTAGTTCTAGTACTAAACTTCCCTGAGGCATCTAGCTTCCATTTGAGGCGATCATGAGTATCCCGAGGTATCCAAGAGTTTAAGGTTTCCAAAATTGCCACCAAATCACCCAACTCTCTATCAAAAACTCGTCTTCTGAGACCCAAGTTCCAGGAATGACTAGAAGCACACCAACAATCCGCAATCACAACATTCTTTTTTAGAGATAAAGTATAAATATCAGGGATTTTCAGCATAAGGGGTTGAGAGTCACACCACTTGTCTTTCCAAAAGCTGACCAATCTCCCATCTCCCACGGTAAACTCAATGAAATTAAAGTGCTCTTTAAGCTTTAAAGTGTTGGCCAGAGTCTAGATTCCCTTCCCTTCTAAGGCTTATTAGAAGACTAGCCGAGAACATCAACCCCACATGTGGCCCCAATAACACGTCTCCAAAGAGTGTTTTCTTCATGACAAAACTTCCACAACCATTTCATAAGAAGCGCGGTGTTCTTCTGACGAAGGAAACCAATTCAAGACCACCAAAGTGGAGGAAGATGCCACACTCCAGTTGACAAGGTGGGAAGTAGGATTACAGGGCCCCCGGTCCAAATGAAGTCTCTAATGATCTTTTCCAAACAATTAATAGCACAAGTCGAGGCTTGCATAAGAGAGAAAAAGTAACAAGGGAGAGAGTCAAGAACCAATTGAGCGAGTGTTAGTCTACCACCCTTTGAGGGGGAGATCCCTCTCCATTTGTCTACCCTGATTTTAAACCTCTCCTCAAGAGAATTCCAAGCTACCTTAGCGCGTTGTGTTTCCCACCAATAGGGAACCCAAATACGTGAACAGGAAAGTTTCCACCTTGCACCCAAACTTCGCAGCATAGCGATCCACTTCCTCATTGTCAAGGTTTAAACGGATAAGAGAGGTTTTAGAGACATTAAGGAACAGGCCCAATCTCAAAAGAAACAAGTTTAAACCAATAAGAGAGGTTTAAACCAATAACCTCTTCACCTCTTTAAAAACCTTATTATTCCTCTTAAGCCAGATACCCCCAAACACCTAATAATAATAATACTGATTATAATAAATAAATAAGAGAACCAATTTGCTACAACCTATTACCTTTCTCATAAAAAAGGCAAACACAAGCGGACCTCCTAAATCATAGAAAACCAATCTCTCCTCCAAGCAAAATGTAAACCAAAAGCTTTATATCATCTGCTGCAGATTGACTACAGAAAATGACAATCACGTAGAAGATGGTGAAGGTCCTCCGATAGCCACCTATAGAGAATGCACCATTGCAATTGTAATTGCAATACAAAGCAAGAGCAGAGTTAGACCAGATCCATAGAGTTAACCTGATCGTGAAAAACTTGCCAAACAAAATTTGTCCTTCTTCAGGATTTCACTTCCAGATTGCAGCAGAAGATGAGGTAACCTAGTGAGGAGTAGGAATAACTGGTAACTGGGGATTCCACTCAACACAGACTGGATAAAAATGAGTCTTGTATGTTTCCAATTAGACAGCCTTTTTTGAATCTTGTATGAGACTAGGATTCTAGAAAACCTGACTCTGCAAATTATCTCCTAAAGGAAGCCCAAGAAAAGAGAACGGAAATGGGTTCACCTCACATCTAGCCAAAGAGGCCCAATAACTTAATATGGTAGAGCAACAATTGAGACCAATTATAGAACTTTTACTCCTATTAATCTTAAGGCCAAAAATAGCTTCGAAGAACGACAATTATCCATTATGGTCAACGAAACAACTCTCATGGCCTGAACAAATGAAAAGAGTGTCATTGGCAAACTGAAGATGTGTCAAATGAATTGACTACTTTCCCACCTTAAAACCCTCCAACACCCCATTTATTCATTCCAACTGACACAATTCTACTCAACTCATTATATCTACAATAAAAATAAACAGTAAAGGCGACCCTCTTGTCTGAGACCCCTGGAAGCAAAAATCTTTCCAATAGGTCTCCCATGACAAAGATCGAGAAGTTTGTAGACCTTACACAATTAAATATCCAGGATCTCCACTTGAACTCAAACTCCTCCAACACTATCTAAGAAGTTCCAATCCACATGGTCAGGCGTCCTGAAAATCGACTTGGAAGATAACCCCTTCTTCTTTTCACTGCCTATAGTCTTCATTCTTTAATGACTTTGTAAGCTATTAACAATTGGTCTAAGATTTTCCTGTTACTATAAAAGCACCTTGAGAAGTAGAAACAGTACTAAGGAGGGCCGTCCTCAATTATCAGCCAAAGTTTTCAACTTCATCTTACATAAACTCATACAGGCTAATCGGTCTATAAGCTTTATCTTTCTCAGGGATAAGGCACACCTATGACTCACTCATTCCAGAACCAATAATAGCCCCTCATGAAATTTAGTGAAAACCTTCCAGAAGTCCTCTTTAATACACTCCCAATTATCTTGTAAAAATGCCATTGTGAAGCCATCTATCCCAATGGATTTATTATTGTCATAGCAAATAACACTTTGTGAATTTCAGCTAGAGTAAAAAGGGCCTCCAAACCCTCGTTCTCTTTTCCTAGATGAGGATCTGGTCTAAACATTCTACAACGGTCTAGAGATAAAAAATGTACATTTAATAAACGTGTCCTAAATTCAAAAAAATAAAATGACGTGTCGTGTTTGTATCGTGTCGCGTCCATATCCGAACTTCTTAAGATTATACCTCCTACCTGTCACCACATTATGAAAGGAGGAATTTTCAACTCCATCCAATCGGGCTTTGTCTGGTCTCGAGCTTATGTTCTCCCTCCCCAATAAGGCTGACAAACTCGCTTTTAAAGTAAACTCTCTCCTCTCTCAACTCCCTAGGAGGAATCCTATCCTCCTCCAACCAATCCATGCTTCTAACTCGTTCCACAATCTCAGCCTTCCTCGTTCTTAAACCACCAAAAGCAGGCAGATATGAGAAATGATATGGTACACTATATGTAAACCATTAAATATAAACCAACCCACTAAAACAAGAAATTGCATGTTTATGGACATATTACGATAAGCATCTCCAGTTACAAAGTAAATTAGCTAACTGACGCTAATAGTAAAAGCTGCACACAAAAAAGATAAAGAACCAAAAAAGATCACAATCTGAGATGGCATAACTATTTTTCCTTGAACACGTTAAATTGGGAAAAGTAGTGCACTGCAAGTGATAAAGTTCAATCAACTCACGGTTCCTTCTAGCATCTTCAATAATGCCTGTTGAACACCCTCACCAGAAACATCTCTGCTAATATTTAGACTCTCAGCCTGAGAAGAAGGATACCAATTACAACGTTTATGTTGATATAGTGGATCTCGATAAAGAAAAGATATTGATTAATTGAAGAAACATGAAAACCTTCTTTGTTATTTTGTCTACTTCATCAATGTAAATCATCCCTTGTTGAGCTGCTTGTACATTGAATTCTGCTGCCTAAATCAATATAAAATGTGCATCAATATTAGCTGCTCTTAGATTAGGAGGCCAGATCTGGATAATTATAAAGTACAAGGACAGTTCAACGGGGAGAGAGAATATTTAGGTAAAAACCAGATGTCTTGCACTGAAATTGTCATCAATCATCCAATCAGTTTAACAAAATGATGAGGAAACGACATAGACCTATTTCTCTCTAAGAGGAAAGGCATATAATCTTGCAAAAGAAAAAAGAAATATGGTGACAGTTTCAACCAGCATTAATTCAAGAGCATAGAAACACTTCAGCAATCATAAAGTAAGATTGATAAAGAATACAATGCAATAACCGGAAATAGAGATGAAACTTGGTTATGAACTTTTCTGTACAGTAACATTTTCTCAGTTTGTTGAGCTAAATTATCGGGCATTAATACACCACATCAGCTCTCTCCTAGTAGAATGAGAAGAAGAAATGAGGGTTTGGCCAATTTTTCAAAATTTTCATCTTCATAGGAGTAGAGAAATTTCTTGAGCTCAAAGTTTATCTGAGCATTAATACTAGCACTCTTAATTCAATAAAAAAAAAATAAAAAAGAGGAAAACAGACCATTGTAGCAGAAATATGAAATAAATAAAACTACTATACAATGCAGAGATAAATGACATAAAAATCCGACCACAATTTGATAAAGTCAGCAAACTATGAGGGAAATTGCTAAACATTTAGTCAAGGAAATTAAACATCAAGCTTACAGCAAGTAGCTTGTACAAAATTGATTCAACGTCTTCTCCAACATAACCAGCCTGCAAAAAGTAAAAGCATCCTCTCTTAATTCAATAACAGATCCTTATTATTATTATTTTTTTATTGAAATAACTCCTTCCATTGAGAAAATGAAAAGAATACAAGGCCATACAAAAAACCAAATTCACAAAACCCCACTAAACAAACCTTTATTATTTTGAGAAGAAGCTAATATTGTATTGTTGAAACAAAAATTAATTTTTCAAACCAGCGTTGGAGGATCAGAGAACATGGAAAAATGAAGAAAATTAGTGCAATGTGTGGGTTCTCTACTATCAAATTAAAGGATTGTTTCTACAATTATTGTCCCGCCTCCCTTTTGAGAAGAGACAAACAAAAGGATAAGGCACCCTTTAATGAAAACTGAAAAGCTTTATCATAGAAACGATGGACTATGTAGGGTAGAAAATTTTGGACAAATAGGAGACTTCTAGCAATGGAAGGAAGGAAACCCAACTAAACTCAAAAGCGTTCCCATAACCTCCAAGCAAGGTGTAAGGGGGAAAAAGGATCGTAGGTCTCCATTGTTTTCTATCAATGAGTGCATATATTGAGCTACTTTTATAGGTGAACAGTCAAATATAATGGAATTGATATCCGTATCTTCTCTTCCTCCGAGCAAACCATGCAATTCCACGACAATCTTCATGTTTTAGGCACCTCATGCAATAATCAAGCCATATCCCTTCACGAAAAGACCAGCACACATCTAATGGAATTAGAAGCCCAGAAATTGTGAAGAGAAGTGGATTAATACTGAAAAGTTTAATGATGCCATTGGAGCCACAGTACCCAACACTTAACCGTACAGTTCTCTTTGATCTCTCATTAAATTTCTGCACAGTCAACTTCCAATTTGTGGGTTACAGCCACCTAAATCCATAAATAATTATAATCTTCCACCCGATCCCAGTGGGGATTACAAAAGAAAATACATATATTTATGAGTGGTCTACATCCATTGTCTACAACTTTCCTTCTATCTTTCACACATTAGTTACTAATTTAGTTCTTCTTTGGGTTCAAAGCAGTATTTTATCTTTTCATAAAAGAAACATTGGAGAACATTTCAACCCAGGCTCTCAAGGACCTCTCTGGGCAAGCAAAACTTCATACTCTGGAACAAGAAAAGCTACATTGGCCAGAGTTTTGAGATAGAAAAAACAAGTTTCTTAACATTTTTAAATCACATCTTCCACCTTCAAACATTGCTTAAATCAGCTAAAAAATGAAGTAGGAATACAAGAAAGAACTAATATCCATAAAGTTAGGGCATCTCCATCTGACATAGAAACACTCTCCCATTCTTTACCCTTCAGTTGCTATTCTCTTATCTTGTTGACTTTCAATCTAAGACATACCCAACTATTTCAAGAATTCTGCTGCAATTGAGCTACTGCCTACTAGCTACCCCTTGTTTCAAAAAAGGAAAAAAAATGAAAGAACGAGAAATAAATTTTGTATCAGCAAAACTCTAAAATGCTGCAGACTTTCCCAGTCCCAAGAAGCTAAGAATTTTTATCGATGTGGCGAGGCTCAAGTTCATGACTTCATTAAGAAATTACCAAGTTTAGGAAGTCATATATAGATGACCATGGAATTATCCACAAAGAAAAAAGGGCACAATAAGATGACTAGAATGTGCCAGAAATTCATAGTAAACATATGAACATCATATGTTATGGTTTCCTACAAATCACTAAGAGGGAATGAAAGAAAGAAAGAAATTAACCTGTGTTAAAGTTGTAGCATCAGCAATGACAAATGGCACATTCACAAATCGAGCCAAAGTCTTTGCAAGGAGTGTCTTACCTATATTACAATTTGCAAAGTAGAACAGATCTTCAATACATTGAGGATGCATAGTATTATGCCAATGACAATCAGTGTCAATATATTGGAACTTGATAAGTGTAAAAGGTCATACCAGAGCCTGTTGGGCCCATCAAGAGAACATTGCTCTTTTCCAACTCCACGTTATCATCATCGTCTATCATATCTTGGGGACCTGATTCAGATCCTGACCGGCTACACAAATCCAAAGCAACAATAACAGCTAACTCATAGACATGGACTGAAGGAAAACATATTTACCACATAACAATTTTGATGCATTTGTTGCATCTTAAATGCAAACGTTATAAGAAAAACTAACCCTTTTTGCAAGGAAGCATGATATATTCGTTTGTAATGGTTATGTACAGCCACAGAAAGTACCTGATAAAGATAAGAGAAAGCGGACTTTGAAATTTTACAATAGTTCACAAAATAATATTGCAATTAATCAGCGCATGATGATATAATTTCTTCTTGCCATAACAATCACCTAAATTTTGCAAAAATATATTCTTCAGCACTGGACATCATAGCTTACACTCATTCACTCCTAGTTATCATCGTGCTAGATAGTAGTCAAACTTCAAAGACCAGGTTACTGGAGAAATTTAGAAAGAAACTAAAATATGACGAGCTAGGCACAATTAACTTCATGATAGCTGATTTACTTGAGTAATATCACTAAAGAACCTCTAAACTGAATGAAATGCATACTAATAATAATTCCATCAGATCACTGAAAAAGGGTATGCAGACCTTCTTGGCTTTTTCTTGGCCAATAACAAATTTATCCAAGCCCTTGCAAATCTCTTTTGGAGTGGGTAGATCCTTCCCCAAATTCGATCCTCCCCACTCACTCTTCTTCCCATCACCAGTGCCATTCCCACCAGAACCCGAGGTGCTTCCATTAGGACCTGTAGCACGAACGAAGTTCACACCAGGCGCAAATGGCGGACCTGGAGGAGAATGCACCGCCAACCCATTAACGGGAGGCGGTCCAGGAGGCCAATTCTCAGGCGGTTCTCCACCATACGATCTCGCAGTTTCTAAAAACGAGACTCTCAGCCTACTATTCACATAATTTTCATCTGAAAAACCAGCGATGGCATTACCTTTACCATCTTTGGTAGTGATCCTTCTTTCTGATGAATTCTTTGGTTTGGAATTCAGATTGCCGATCTCGATGAAGCTGCCCTGTAGAGGAGCGATCTTGTACGGACGGAAGTAGTAAGCGGTTTTGCAATTGGGGCACAAATTAACGGCCTCGTAAGCTTCTCTTCCTCCACCAGTCTTGGGAGGAGCATCGCCAGAAAAGGAAAGAGAGGAAGAAGGAGGATTGAGGGTTGGGAAATGGCGGTTAGAGAAGAGGATATCCATATGCTTAGAACAACGTGGGCAATTGGCTTCGGCCCGAATCTTACGGATTGGAGTACCTGTATTGTTGGTCTGTGAATGGAAATCATCAGAACCGGACCCGCCGTTGTCCCATTTATACCGTTCCTGAACGCCGATAAACGACTCCCGCCGGCGATGACTCGAAACATGAAGATAATTGAGATGGGTCGAAATGGGGCAAATCTGGGTCAAACGGTAATGGTGATTTGAGAAACAGAGCAGCCTCCTTATTGCCTTCAACTTCTTCCATTTGAAGATCGCACTTCCACCACTGCCAGACATGGGTAAATTTGTATATAACTCAAAAAGCTAAAGAATTAAGACAGTTCTTCAAGAACCCAGATGAAATCCAATTCAGTACAAGCTCTAAATCTCGAGAAAAGAGAGAGAGAGATATATAGATGGACAAAAAGTGGTAAAAAGTGCACTAAAATGAAGAAAGAGTACAAATTTCGCTATGAGATTGTTAATTTATTGAGAGAGAGAGAGATAGAGAGAGGTGTGGAATATTTTATGATTGAGAGGATGAGAAGGAATGTGGGATTTGGGAAAGAAAACAGGGAGAGGAGCGAACAGAGGAAGATGAAATTGGGAGAGTTTCAAGGACGAACTCTCATCGTATTCAACTGCTCATCCACGCACAAATTTCAGTTCTTAAATGGATGAGATTGTGGATTTTTCCTAATTTATGTCTGAATTTATTTCAACTCTTAATCAAATAAACCCCACTGTTTTAAATATTGAGAAACATGCAACATATTATATCATGTTCAAGAAGAGAGGAAAAAAAAATAGGAAAGAACTTTTTAAAGCATGTTTTCTCTGTTTTGTGATTTGACCCCATTTTTTTTGCACAGTGACACTCCAACATGATTTTAGGAATTAATATTGTGAAATTACATTGCATACTAAATACATTTTAAGAAAGCAAAATCTTAACTTCAACTTTTCTGTAATTATAGGTGTGGAATCACATAATAATCACATAAAAATTCAAATTTTCAAACAGAAGTTTTTTACCTATTTGCAAAAAAAGCAAAACCTAAGCATACGCGCCTAATTTTTTTATTTTTTTTTAAAGTTGCAATTGACTCATTAATATTTGTGTTTAAAACAAATTGATTTGAAATTATTAAAATTAAATTTTATTACTTGACCATCTACTAAAAATGAAAGAAAAAATATGATATTTTAGTTTTTGAGTTGTTTTCAAATATAAGAAAAATTAACCAAAATGTCTACAAATAATAGACCGTCTATATGTGATAGACAACAATAGATTATTATCTGTGTCTATTGATAGATACATATAGTAGTTTATTGTTGTCTATCGTGGTCTATCACAGATGATGATATTTTGCTGTGTAAATATTTTTAGCTGATTTGTTTTGGTTAAAATAAAATTTCATACTTTTTTATTTTTGTACTTATAATTTTGCAAAATTTCCCTTAATAATTATAAGATATTTAATTAAATTTTAATTAAATAATTAGAATATTCCAACTTATCGATTGTTTAGGGCTTCTCGATACATCTCGTCTCGAGATTTGAGTAAGAAATGCAAAAAATCCAAAGGTTACGTAATCTTCTCTAATCTTTCTAAAACTAAAAAAGTCACATTACCAAATATTACATAATTTAAAAAAAATTTAAAAAGATAATTGGTGAATTATCAATATATTAATTTAGAAATTTGTGTAAATATAAATTGGAGGTAAGATTTGCAAAATTTTATATAAGATTTGGGATATATTGCAAGAGAAAATTCGAGAAGAGGTAAGAGTTGGTATAAGATTTGGATAGATTGCATATAATTTGAAAAGATTATATGGATCTCGAGGTTAATCCCAACAAAATAATATTGAAATTCTACATACTTGAACTTTCTTGATGAAATCTTAGGCATAATTAATACCGAAATTCATATATTTGAGCTTTTTAAAAATGTTGAATCAATTTGGACTATCTAATTTGAAAATATATAAGATTTGGGAAGATTATATAAAAAAAAATAGCAAATCTTGATGTGTAATCAAGGGAGAGGTACAGCCCAAAATAATGGATAAGTTAGAAAATTTTGATTTTTTTTTTAACTAAATCTCGAAAGTCAATCTCGCCTGAGATAGACCGAGAAAAATTATTTTTACGAGTTTTCAAAAAGGATGCTCGTTTTTTAAAGTGAAAACTTAACCGTGTTATTTCTAACCATTCCTTTATAATAACGAGTTTTTTTTTTTTTTTTTTAATTATGTTTAAATACATGGAGAACAATGGTGAGAATTGTTTTATATTTATTTTTAAATATACAATAAACCTTTGGAGAATGAGAGGAGGATTGTTTTCGTTTTGATTTTAAAATTCCATGTTCTTTTATTCATTCCAAAGGTCAGAAATGATTTGAAATCAATTACTTAGAATTATTTCAAAACTAGTTTGTTAACTCAAGCAAGAAACATGACGTCAATTCCAATACAACCCCATTTGAACTAATTGGTTCTAGCAGCGCTTGAAAAATGTAGTTAAGCAACTCTTTTCTTATCATTCTTGGTCATTCACAAACACAGCTCTTCAACTTTAAAGCTTCTACGCTTCTGTAACCTTACTCTTACCGACTTATGTAACGCTCGCTTCGTATTTTATTATCTAACTTCCTTAAATGTTTGTCTATATAACGCTCGCTTCGTATTTTATTATCTAACTTCCTTAAATGTTTATCTCTATACTGCAATTATCATAGCTTATGGCTTACAACCCGATCCTAAAGCCACTCTTTTGTACCATAACATGGTCCGTCATAGAGCTCCTCAACCTAGCCATTTTATCTACCCCCATGTCCTTAAATCATGGCCTGAGGTTTTGGAGTCCAATGGCACGAAAACCCAGGTCCTGAAATCTAAATTTGGTCGATACCCAGTTGTCCAAACGGCCATTGTTGATTCCTATTCGAGGTTTTGTTCAAATATTGGGAATGCAAGATAGATGTTCGACGAAATGCTTATGAGAAGTGTAGTGTCTTGGACGGCGATGATTTCGGGGTAACCGAGGCTTGGGGACGTTCATAGTGCAATAGGGTTGTTTGAAAGTATGTCAGACATGGATGTCCCTGCTTGGAATGCTTTTATTGTTGGTTTGTGCTCAAAATGGTTTCTATTAGACATAAGGATTAGTTAGAGTTTTGTTATAAATATTGTTAAAGGGTTATTATTGTTGTATCTTGCTTTCAGTTATGTAATTGGCATTTTGTGGTTAATAAAAGATGAGCAAGATTTATTTATTGTTGTCTAATAGTTTCTTTTGTGAAGCAGTTTGGTTGTTCAAAAGAATGGTTCACTGGCACTGGAGGGTAATAATAACGAGCGTGAAAATGAGCCGAACAAGATCACAGTTGCATCTGCACTATCACTTTTGTGGACATATTAGGATGCTTCTGAAGGAATTGAATTCCAAGCGGAAGCATGTGAATGCAGTGTCAATGTTAAACAATTTCAAAAAACACAAAATTTAGAGAAATACAGAGACGAAAACAGGATAAACATTTAAGATAAAGCATACTACTAGGAGATGAGAAGGGATAAGGAGAAACTTACCCTTGAAAATTTTTTTCTTGCAACTCCTCTCCACAAAACAGAATAGTACAAATTGGATCACCTTCAAACTCCACATGTAAACCCTAGAACTTAAGTTCCTAAATAGTTATGCTTTAAAGTTAACCTTTGATGCTGTCTGCTATAAGATACTCAGTAAACTTTAATCCTTGTTGTATAGGTGTGATGTCACACCCCGTTCCAGATTTCCCTTCTAACCTAGAACGAAGCGTGAAGACGTTAAACATCACTTCTCTCTATGACATCTAATGTCCCAACTCTTAACATATCCTGTACTCAAGATCAAACCCAAACTTCCAAAACCCATTTCCAAAAATAATCTATGTTCGTTGACAGAGTTTAGGAATTTGATTCAGTTTAAATCACAATATTGTTTAAATAGATTTACATACCAACAGTAAGGATTATTTTGAACAAAACCTCCCATGACATGTAACTCACAAGTTCTAGCTATTCTGGAATACTCTCAAATACATGCACAAACAATACAACAGATGTTTAACAACACTAGTGCCATTTGACAGCTCAGCAAGCACCAGGAACTTGTCGCTACCTGGGGTGGGGAAAAACATAAAACATGGAAAGCATGAGCTAAAGCCCAGTGAGTGGTAGTTTAATATAAACATAAGCTATCACTTTCTAAATCACCAGTAAAGTTTATCAAATCATTCAGTAAACCATTGAACAAAGTATAAAAGATTCAACAACATCTCAAACACGTGTTGGTAAAAAAAATGGCATTACTAAAAACTCATAATGCCCATACCTTGTCCTGAACGCTGTCTTTGGAATATCTGATTCCTTAATTTTCAACTGATGGTACCCCGACCGTAAGTCAATCTTGGAGAATACCGAGACATCCTTTAGCTGATCAAATAAATCATCAATCTGTGGCAAAGGATACTTATTACGTATTGTTACCTTATTTAACTGTCGGTAATCAATACATAATCTTAGTGTACCATCCTTCTTCTTTACAAACAATACTGGAGCACCCCATGGAGAAACACTAGGTCTAATGTAACCTTTATCCACCAGTTCCTGCAGCTGAGTTTTCAACTGTTTCAGTTCTGTCGGTGCCATTCTATACGGTGCTTGGGAGATCGGAGCTGTTTCAGGCACTAAATCAATAGCAAACTCTATCTCTCTATCAGATGGTAATCCTGACATATCATCTGGAAAAACATCTTGGAATTCTTGCACCACTGGTATATCTTCTAATTTCAACTTCTTATCAATTTGTTTTATCTATCACATGAGCCAAATAAGCAACACAACCCTTTCTTAACATCTTACCTGCCTTTAGTATAGAAATCACACATGCAGGTAGGATTCGTCTATCACCTTTAAAATTCACTTCGACTTTTCCTAGTTGTTTAAACACTACCTCCTTTCGATGGAAATCTAAAGAGGCATGATATTTTGACAAGAAATTCATCCCTAGAATTATATCAAATTCCTAGATACCTCAAGATATTAAACCACACCTCTATGTCGTTAATGCTAACAAACCCACATAGTGAAGAAACAACACAATACACTAGAACCCCACCCACAAATATCCTATACAATAATCTATGACATCTAACGTCCCAACTCTTAACATATCATGTACTCAAGATCAAACCCAAACTTCCAAAACCCATTTACAAAAATAATCTATGTTCGTTGAGAGAGTTTAGGAATTTGACTCAGTTTAAATCACAATACTGTTTAAATAGATTTACAGACCAACAATAAGGATTATTTTGAACAAAACCTCCCATGACATGTAACTCACAAGTTCTAACTGTTCTGGAATACTCTCAAATACATGCACAAACAATATAACAGATGTTTAACAACACTAGTGGCGTTTGATGGCTCAGCAAGCACCAGGAACTTGTCGCTACCTGAGGGTGGGGAAAAACATTAAACATGGAAAGCATGAGCTAAAGCCCAGTGAGTGGTAGTTTAATATAAACATAAGCTATCACTTTCTAAATCTTTAATAAAGTTTATCAAATCATTTAGTAAACCATTGAACAAAGTATAAAAGATTCAACAGCATCTCAAACACGTGTTGGTAAAAAAAAGTGGCATGATCAACTCTCATAAGCACATTATAAAGCATTCAGTCGTTATTAGAAAACCATACCAACTTTATATCCAAATACTCGTTTACAACCGCGGGTTACTTTGGACAAAGAATGCCCCCCGCAGTGTAAACCAAATCACAAGGTCATACGTGCACATAGAGCTACCTCAAGGCTAAGCATAAATACACACCACAGGCCCAGGTTACTCTGGACTCCCCGGTATACTTTGGCCACATCTGACCCCGGTGGTAGCCCCCTGATAGTCTGGGTGGCGCTACAGGTGCAGGTTCCTCTGGACTTCCTGATATACTTTGGCCACATCTGACCCTGGTAGCCCCCTGATCGCCTGAGCAATGCTACTGAAACACATTCAAGTAGCACGGGAAAATAACCTTCTCTCGGGTACAAGAATTAGTAGTTTGAAACCACTTTCACAAACATTCAGCATTTTTAAATTCAACATCAAGAGGTTTTCATATAAAACAATACAAGTCACAATTGTGTGAACTCTGGTTCCAAACTACATTTTGATAAATCAAGATCGTATAAAACCATCGGGAGTTTAGAAATCACGATTTAAACATTTTTGAAATATCAATCAAGTAAAACAAATCATGCCATCACATTTCATAAATCATAACATACTATAATATATAATTAGTTTCTATATCAAAACATTCGAAAGTAAACCATTCACAGTTAATCAGCTTCTCTTCATAATTTCGGTTTCTCCATCTCCCGTTTATCCTAAAATTATATTGATAATCCTCTTACATCTTTAGCCACAAATGTTTCACCTAATGGCGTACTAATTAATAACTCTTCTGGCAAACATTCTAACTTTTTATTAACACCCACAACAAACACACATGACACAAAAGAATGCATAGCACCAAGGTCAATCAATACATGAGCAGGTTTACTAAAAACAATTAACGTACCAGTCACGACATCTGGTGTTTCATCAGCTTTCTGTTGGGTCATTGCAAAAATTTTCCCTTGAGCACGGGAGCAACCTACTGATGCCTTCTGCTTAACACCGCTTGAACCCTCGCCTTTGGAAGTTGTTGGCATAGTTGGTGTGGTTTTCTGATAACGATTGAATGCTTTAAAATATGCTTATGAGAGTTGATCATGCCACTATTTTACTAGCACGTGTTTGAGATGCTATTGAATCTTTTATACTTGGCCAATGTTTTATTGAATGATTTAATTACTTTTATTGGTGATTTAGAAAGCGATAACTTATGTTTATATTTAATTACCACTCACTGGGCATTAGCTCATGCTTTTGATGTTTTATGTTTTCCCCCCGAGGTAGCGTTAAAGTTCCAGAAACACGCTGAGCTATTTACTGCCACACGACAAGAGTCTCCTGCTACATTGTAGGCCTTGCACTGATGTAAATAGATTGTATATCACGAACCTTACGTGTCATGGTTTTGGGAGTACGGGACAAGAGGAGTTGTTTTGTTATGTAATGTCTGAAAGTGTTTCTGTTGTGTCTAAACTTTGTTCATGGTTTGTATATAACAGGAGATAGAAAGTTTATGAAACTTGTTCGTGGATATCGTAATATGAAATATGCTGAATGGAAATTAAATGTACTAAAGGATTATTGTGTAACTGTTCAGATTTAAGCACATGTTAAGTTGGTTAGTAAGATGCTAAATGTTATCGGGGGTGTTGTTTAGCATCTTCACACCTCTTTCTAGATTAGGTGGGTAATCTGGGAGGGGGTGTGACATGTGAAGCTTAAAAGAAGAAAGAAACAAGAATAGAGATTTTCTAAGTGTTAAGCTTATGAAAAACTAAGTAATGTCATAAAGTGAAACTCTCGGGTAGACAAGTTTTTTGAACACTTAGTAAATTTTATAAGGGTTTGTTGGAAGAAGGGAGGCTTAGCATGGAGGTCGGTGGCTTAGAGTATGCCTTGGCCTTGGCGGGCAAGACATGGGAGGTTTGTTATGAGGTAATGCCGCATGCAAGAAGGGCCTAGACGATGAAGAGAAGAAGAGTATGCGCCGATGAAGAATAGAAGCTTGAGGCAATAAGAAGGGAAGTAGCATGGGCAGTGAGGTGAGCCTATGGCTTATGAAAGTTGTAGGTGAGGATTATTTCCACTATGCTTGAGGTGTTGGGGAAATTTTCTCTTAAGGGTAATTAGTGGGCTATCTGGCATAATTAATGGGCTAAATGGCGAAATATTAGGTCTAAAACCTAAGATAGTGGCATGAGGTGTCACCCTAATAAGCAAAGAAGCCATGCAAAAGTTAGTATAAACAGGGGCTGAAAAGAAGATATCGGTTTGGACTAATTACTTGTGCCAAAGGAGAGATTTCTTAGCCATTTAAAAGCTTGATCAGTGTACAAGATGAACCGGGGTTGCCTTGATGAAATGCAACTGATTTGATGGTGAAATTTGATGAAATCCATAGGTTGGTCTGAGATTTGAGCTTAACCGAGAAACCCTTGAAGATTAGTGGAATTTGAGCAAAGAAGGAGGAATTAGAAGCTTTAATTTTAAGGTAAGTAAGTTAAAAGGTTATGAAAAAGGTTGCTAGAAAAAAATTCGAGTTTGAATGATAAAAATTAGAGTTTTGAGTATTGAAAATTAAATCTTAAAAATAGGTGTTGAAGAAGCAAGCAACTGTCCAAGGTTGAAGAAGGCAGGCGATTGATTAGGGTGGTCGATGAGGTACCTCATGCACACGCCCATCACAGTTACACACCCACTATGCGAGCAACCATGCTCAACCAAGTGACAAGGATAACCTATCGCCTAGTCAGCCATCCAAGCTTATCGCTAAGTTAAGACATTCGCTCATCGCTTAGTCCGTGCACGCCTCTAATGCCTAGTACACATGCATTGTTGCTGCTCACGCCAATCACCAGGGTACCTGTACGCATGATTTCTGCCCATGAGGGGCCACCTGACTATCTTGTGTGCGTCTATGGGGCCTGTGCACGTGCCCAACACCACCAAACCTAAGTTGTTTGCCTAGTTGTTAAGGGCTTGACATTGGTCTGACGTTAGGAATTTGGAGTTGATAAGACATTGTTAAGTCTCTTAAGTAATGTGGAACTTAGACTATAAAAATACTCAAAATGTGGACTCAAAATAAATGTGGAATTTACTTACGTCAAGGATCAAGGGGGCCAAAAAAGGGCTAAGTTAGATTAAAGTTATTCAATGGAAACTAGTTAATTAACCAAGAGTTATTAATATATTGGCAAGTCAAACAGAGGTTGAAACAACTTATAACTCTTTAGGAACCAATCAGTAACAATGAGTGACAAATGATTAAATTTGTTTTACTTAAATGATTTCATTGAATGATTGTGAATTGAAATTAGTTAACTCCTTTTACAAAGGTGATTTATAAGCCATATGATTCATGTTTACATGTATGATACAAGCACAAGTTTTCTCTTACAAGTTATTTGTTCCAATATTTTTAAAGTATGTTTGAACGTGGATTGCTCACATATATGAGCTATATGCCCAAAATATTTTCAAGTTATGTTTAAGTATTAATTTTCCTTAGTAAAGCTCAATGTACTAGCATTTCTATGAGATGCTTCAAAGCATGATTTAATAGGCATTCCTAAGGTGTTATCTAAAGCACTGTGTTTGTGTCTTCCTATTTCAAATGTTAAGTTATGGATGGAATCCCCAATGATTTTATGTTCAAAGTATGTTTTATAAAGAAAGATTTTAAGTACCTTGATTCCCGATACTGAAGAAGATGCAAGTATCTGGGACCCCGATACTGAAGGGATGAAGGTATCTAGGAAATGCATTATCTATATGTATACGAAGGTTTTGGGGACTCACTTTAGCACACATGTAGGCTTTAGGCTGTGTGCTAGGGTGCTTAGCCTTTTAGGAGCATTTATGCATACACGTATAAGAGTTAGCGATATTGATTGTATTGAGATCACTCTACATTAGCTAATGTTATCGACCTTGAGTATATTGAGCTTGCTTTACCTCAACTAAGATGAAAAGGGTACAATGCTATACTAAAGTTTTTTTATGAGATTTACATAAATCAAGCTATGATTTCAAGGTTTTCTTAAGTACCATGTTATTTTTGTATTTTACCAAGCACTTAGTTTTTCAAAGCATGCTTAAATCCCTGAGGCAATAAAAATGTTGATGATCTTACCATAATTCTCTTTACATATAATTAGTTTACATTATGTTATGTTATGCTTTAAATAGTCACTTGGTGGGCATCCCAGCTCACTTTTTCAAAATATTTTCCTCCTCGGGTAGTGATCGAGTTCTCGGTACCTAGCTACAACTGCCAGTCTGCCATATCACAGTTAGAAAATTCCAGATAGATCAAGCAGTTTGGGTCAGTTTGGGTCTTTAATAAGTTTAAGTTGTCCTATAAAAATGTACATATTAGTGTTGGGTTGTATGTCCTAAAACTCGCAGTTTGTAAAGTTAAACATTTTCTATTATCAATAAAGATGTTATTCAACATTTCTTCAATAAAGTTGTTATTGAATCTTTAAATTGCATTCATATAGTCTAAATCTAATAAACTAAGATCCATGACTATTACATGAATAATTGAATTTATGTAGAGACATAAAGATGGATCAAGTTCGAGTAAATATCCAAAATGGTCTATAGTATACGAATAAGGTTGGATGCCTTATTTTGATAACACTATTGGATGTGACCTACTCTATAGTGGTTACAAGTTGTTGTAAAGGTGCTACAAATGAAGTGATCCTGATTCATTCATATATTGACATGAGGAGTGGGAGCGTCCTATGCAATGAGTTTGCATAAGATTAGACCAAGAAATAAGTCACTTTTACTTTATAACACTGTTTACTGTTTAAGATTGTCTATTTCTCTTAGATTACCTAGGTAACTCGATCTTAATCTTGAGCTAACTATGAACTTCTGTTTATTCGGGATTATTCTTAAATTTGCATAGGTAAGGGTTGGCTCAACAGCGGCTCAATAAGCTTCCCATTTTAGGGATAAGATCTAGTAGATAGCTGGAGACATAGGGTGCAATAAAGAGTTCACGCCTACCCGATTTAGGAATAAAAGAAAGGTTGTTCTATTAAGTACTGAATCCAGGTTTTGAACATAGGGTCCCACTCTCTCAATGGCCCGAGAGGGATCCAGTTTAGTGATTGGATCACAAACCAATTGTTCATTAGAGGATCAATGGAACTTAAGGAGCAAGATATAATATTGGGGGTAAAATAGCATCTTGACCCAGCCGTTATTATGAAAAACTTGTGAATGGTCGACTTACTGGTTATGGTTAAATCATGTGGACACAAATATATCTATAGAGGAGAGTGCAACTATTGAGCTATAGTGGTGTGACTTGATAGTTAACGAATATTGATTAATTTGGTCTAAAGAGTGTTAGTCAATTAATCTTAATTAGTGTAAAATATGAACACCTTGAATTAATAAATTGAGTGAATCTGGTATCAATTTGAATTGTTCAAATTGAATTTCAATTTGAAAATGTTCAAATTGAAATTAGGGTTTGAATTTGAATAAGTTCAAATTCGAATTAAGGTTTGTACAATTATATTCGATATAATTAACGTTTAATTTGATTAAATTAAACAAAATTGGAGAGTTTATAATATTTAAATATTGATTTAAATATTAATTACATGACTGAGATTCATGTTTAAAATTAGGTGTGTGATTAATTTAATATTTGATATTAAATTAATTAATTAATTAAATATGTTTAATTAATTAAAAATCAAATTAATTTCCAATTTCAATTCAATTTGAGAAATTGTGAATTAATCAAAATTATTTTAATTAATTTGGAATTAATTGGAAAATTAATATCAAAGTGGGTTTTTCCCACAAAATGAAAGGAGAAGGTGTTCCTCCTCCATTATCGCACCTTTTTCCACTTCAAATTTGAAGTAGCTGCTAGCATTGTTGTTAATCAGAGTGCTTGCATGTTGTGGTTTAATAAAAAGGCTCTCCAATTTGCTGAATGAGGGTATGGGTTGCTAAAGAAATCAATTTCTGCATTCTTCTTCTTCCTCTCCAAAACCCAGAAATTCCTTTCATAAATTCACTCAAATTGGAGTTTCACCACGTAAATTCAAGGCTAAGAATAGTAGAGAAGATCTCTTAGTGTTTCATTGGCAATTTGGAGCTGAATTCACATGAAGAACAACTTTGATTAGAAGATGTTGACAATAAATTATACAATGTCAAGCAAGGATACAAACCCATGTCCCCGTAACCAATTCCCCGACAACGGCGCCATAAACTTGTTGGACAAAGAATTGAGCTATACAGTGATGCACACACAAGATACAAGTCTATTGATATGCAATAATGACTTGACTTGACTCAATTCATGCAATACTACTTCTAGATATGCATTATTACTGAATGCTCTTGTAGTATGCTGTGCATTGTCATAAGTTTCCTTGCGTTGGAACCAAGTATAATTCCACCGCAAGTTTCTCAGTATGATCTGAGGTCGAAGACAGGGACTGTTTGAGGTTATTGCGTAATGTTTATGATACATGCGACTAGGTTTTTCAATCTTTTAAAAGTATGGTTTGTACAAGTATTTAAAATATGCGTTAAAGTAAAGTAAAGCAGTAAAATGCGATAATAAAATAAAGTGCAGTAAACCTAAGCTAAGATGGTACAGGATACAGGCTTCATGATACAAGATACTGAGGTCAAGGCTGGCTGTGAAGATTATACACAGATCATGTGATGCGATGGCAGGTCTTATGTACGAAGCAGAAAGAGAAAGATAACTAATATAAACATCGCAAATTCCTTAATTGCGTTAAAATAATAAACATGGTTCCGTTTTTCCTTTAGCGTACACCTTTTAGTGATCGGCCGCATTCCCACATGTCTGTGGTGAAACAAAGATGAACGTAATGAATGCAAGGTTGCTTCCATCTCTGGAAGTACTACTCGCTCTAGTTAACGCATTCTTCTGACCTTCTCTCGATAGATCAGAATGAAATCTTCACTTCTGCTCTCACAGGTGAAGATGCCGTCTAGCATGCCTTAGCTAAACGCAATTATCTCTTTAACATAGATTAAGTACTTGTTTAATTAATATTAAATACCAGGGGGTTAAGAACACTTTATGAAGAAAATGATAAACGGAGGAATGGAAATAGACAGAGAAGTGGTGATGAAAACGATCAAGACATTTAATATATCTATTTAGCGTCTGATACATGGTGTGAATGAAGAGATAAAGAAGATGAAATACAATGATGAAAAGAGATAGAAACAGATACAAACAAGTGCCAACGTCTCGGCACCGGTTTGGATTGAGATTTGCTTGCCAGAATGGATGGATCGTGGAAGGATGAGTTTCCCTCTCAGGCTTGCTTAACCGGTAGCAAGGATCTGAGTGTAGAGCTTCGCAGCGGGGATCTGGCAGATTAACACTGAGACTCACCTCTCGGCCTTGTCTCTTCTTCTTCCCGAATTTCTTCAGTTTAACACTCAGCTCAGTCTTTTTCTCAATGACCTAATATCAATTTGCCCCGTATCAAGTAGCATATTTTTCTGTGAATTCTATGGGGTATTTATAGGTGAAGATTTTTTACTTCGGCCTTGTGGTCTCCACTGGTTGTTATGGAAATTCTGAAGATTGAGGGATATTATTCCTTCTGTTATGCAATCAGACCGTCAAATTTGCACAAGCGTTAGTTGTATACGTGTCACAATCCTCCGCTTTTGCGTTGCTCAGCTGCATCTTTCGATCGAGTGTTCGCATGCGGTGTTGTTTTTATTGTCGCATGTGGTTGAAAGTCAGCTCTGGATCGATTGTCGCATTGCGCCGTCATTGCGTTAATCGTCTTTTCATTGTTGATTGATGGGCGTAATGTGATAGAGATACGTTGGTCAGTTTGTCTTGAGCCTTAATCACAAGCGGTGACTTGGTTTCCTACAAAACAGAGTAGAAATCTCCTTTTCTTCCATCTCAATGGTGTTAGTGGGTGTAATTGCAATAATTCAGAATTATTGTATTTCGAAGTTAATTTTCATACAATTGGTACATATTTATTCTCTTTCGGCCGCAATATCTAGATAAGGTAGTATAAATAACTTGTATTTGTACAAATTATCAGGAGAATTCATCAAAGGTATGTTGAATTTGAAACCCTCTTGTGATTTTCTGCAAAAGCATGCTTTTAGAACTCAAACTAAATGTAATTAGAGTGCTTATTGATTCTATTTGTTTATGTTGCATGTTAATATATCCTATCGATTAGTTGGGGAGAGAATAGATTCAAGTATGTAAATATGATATAATTTGCTGAGTATGTGTTTGGTCTGTAAATAGGTATCTAAAGTTTATCATATGACCACCTAGCCAAGCTATTATCTGAAAGATCATGTTGTTTTAAGACCTATGTTGGATTGTCTGGATATATAATTATATGTATTTGTTTATCAGATTACGTAAAGACGAGAAGATAGGTTACAAGTACTAGATGGCCAGTGGATGTCATAAGAAGGTTAACATCTGCTGTCTTCACATCTCTTGCCAGGTTAAGAGGCTAGCCTAGGAGGGATGTGACACAACGTGCTGCAAAATCTTCCATAAACCGAACAGATCATAAACAAAGGACACCACCAAAAGGAATTCTTTGCTATTCTTAGGCAATGAATATAGGTTGTGAGATCTGTTTATGGTTTGGAAGAGGAAGAGAATTGTAGAGATTTTTTTAGAGATAGTTTTTGTTCATTAAAAAAAAACGTTGCTTCTTTTTCAGAACACACATCCCTCGAGAATCCCACGAGACAATGGTCCTGGATAACTCCCCTCCCCTTAATGCATAATAACTCCCTTTGAGTTATTATTTTTGTTTTATTTAATAAATATATATTAGAGGAAAATTGTTATGAATAAAAAAAAACATAACAAAATATTTACACCATTTTGAAGATTCCCCAACCTACCCCTTTTACACTTGAACTTCATGTGTGTATTGATCGGTGATTTCATCTTCTTCATCAACTTTCATCGTTTTTCTTCTTCTAGCGTTCTTCATTGATCAGCAATTCCAACCTATATCGTGCTTCATCGATCGTTCTTCATTGATCAACAATTCCAACCTATCTCGTGCTTCATCGATTGTTCTTCATTCTTCATTGTTCATCTTTGTTATTCATTCCGAGATTGAAAGGTGTGTTTTCTTCATCTTCACTATTCTTCTTCATCTTCTATCTTCGTCTTCATCTTTCGTTGTCTTCTTCTTATTTTTCTTCTTTGTCTTCTTATTTTTTGTCTTCATCTTCACCTTCTTCTAGGTTTTTCAAAATCTTAGCTTCTTCTTCTACTATAATTTTTCTTCTTCAATGGATTGAAGTTTAATCATTTGTGCACATGAAACATCTTTTTTCCTTCTTTTTATTATTCTTCTATAGTCATTGTTGGTTTTCAGTCTTCTTATTTTTCTTATTCAATTGATATTCTTCTTCTTCTTCTTCTTCTTTAATAGAATCCAACAACTCAAATTTTTAGCTGATAGACATCAGAATGTTGATGTTTCAATTGATAGACATTGAAATTCAAGTGATTTGACTTAAACTCTATCGAAATATGGCTAATTGGATTTCAAATCAGATAAACCATGATAGTGTTCTATCATTATCTATCGTTGATAAGCTGTGATAGAAAGTGAAAGACTTTTATTGATGTCTACCACTGATAGATGTCTATCTTTGTCTATCACTTTGTTTGTATTGATTTGTTTTTGTATTTGTATAATGCACTTGTTCTTCTTCCTTTAATCAATTTATATTTTTGTTTTAGATTTGTTTGTATTGGTTTTGTTTGTGTTTGTTCTTCTTCTTTGATTGATTAAATTTGTTTACAATTTTCTTCATAAAAACTTTATCTATGTGTATCAATGATAGACAAAGATAGAATTCTATCACTAATAGACAGAGATAGACTTCTATCAATGTCTATTTGTAATAGATATTTTCGCTATTGTTTTCTTATACAATCTTTTTTGCCTTTTGCAGTAATTAGATATCATGGTTAATCTTTCTGTAGTTGTTTTTTTATGGTGTACAGTAGAACCATTACAATTGTTATGAGAATTATTATAAGGTTGGTAGATTTTTTGTGGGTGATATGATAAACTCCAATGGTTTAACTGGTTTGGTATTGGAAGAAATTCAGTTGGTTTAGTGTTTTATCACTGTCTATCACCGATAGATAGTGATAGTGACAATGATAGAATCTATTGGCAGTTGATTATAATTATTTTTTTTCATTTTTATTCATTAGGTTGATCTTGTTAGCAATGTTGAATACAAATTAATGGATGGTCATAAACAGTTCTCGGTGAAACTAGACTCGGGATCTTGTAGTTGTCGAGTATAGGATTGTGATGACATTCCATATGATCATGAACTTACTGTTCTTCGGAGGCTTAATGTCGATACTTATTCTTATGTGTTTGTATATTATTATTCAGCAATATTGTCATCAAAGTATAAAGATTGTGTTCGACCTGTTGGAATTCATTTAGATTGGAGGGTTGTAGATGATCAGATTAAAACATTACCTCCTATCATAAACGTCAAGCTAGGAGACCAAAAAACAAAGGATCCTATCTATAGGTGAATCTAAAAGTTAATCAAAATGTAGTCGATGTAATAGGAAAGGTTACAATTGTCGGACTTGCAAACTTGCGCCAGTTAATCAATGATGTAGTCTTGTTTGTTGCTTTTTTTTTAACTTGTATTTGTTGATGGATTGATATTAGAGTTTATCAAAGTTATTTTTTTATTTATTCTCTTCTTGAGTTGTAACCAAATGGAATGATATCTTTAAATCAATAAAATACTTGAATATTTTTGTTTATATTCATCTTTTATTTAAGCTAGTTGAAGCACAACAAAGTAACTATTAGCGATAGACATTTATATAAAACTCCATCAATGAACATAAACATTCTTATGAATTATTAATATAATTTATCAGTGATAGCAATGATAGAAGTCTATCAATATCTAACACTAATTGAAAGTGATAGTATTCTATCAGTGATAGACACCGATAGACATTTATCAGTGTCTATCATGATCAACAATGATAAACCTTTATCAGTTGTAGCATTGGTTTATGTTGATCTACTTGCATGCAAGAAGAATGGGGATGGTGGGAGAGCTGCCTAAGCAACAACTATAGAATATATCCATCACTTATATGCTAGTATATTATCCACTTTGTATCAACAACAAAGTTAAAAGACTATTTGAAATAAATTTTATGTGTCCATACTAATAGACACTAATAGAAGTCTATCAATGTCTATTACGTCATATACAAAACAAGTCACACAACTTATTTAACCAAATAACCTTCAAACAACCTTTCAAACTCCCACTTCCATCTTAAAGTAGCCACATTCTATCACAAACAACAATCTACAACTTTACTTTCCTCACTGCATTGCTTTAGGCCTTACCACCATTTTAGAAATGGATATCATTTTTCACACTTATATAAAGTCTAGTTGTGTTTATCGCTGATAGACGCTCATAGAATTCTATCTGTGTCTATCAGTAATAGACAGTAATAGAAATCTAGTTATGTTTATCAACGATAGATACTGATAGAAGTCTATCAGTGTTATATAAACAAAAACATTCTTCTTCAAGTTATTGCTAAGATGTGAGCCTATTCAAACCTTCTCCTTTTCTTCTACTGAAATTTGAGCTTTCTTCTCTGAGATCGCCAATAAAAATGTACAACTTCTATCTATGACTAATGGACACTAATAGAAGTCTACCAATGTCTATCACGACATATGCAAAACAAAAAAAGAAGAAAAATAAAAAAATTCTATTAGTATGTCACACAAACGTGTGAGAGAAACTGATAGAAGCCTATCACATTCTATCACAACATATACAAAAATTCTACACTTGTGCCAAAAAACCCCAGACTTGATAGATTTCATGTTCCTATACTACATATGTGCCAAAAAAACTCCATCGATAAAACTCCAATTGAACCTAAAAACTCCATAGTGATAGACTTCTATCTGTGTCTATCACTAATATAATTTTTCTTTTAAATCTATCACCTAAAAACTCCAATTGCACCTACACCTAGGAACATGATCATGGATTAACAAATTGAACAAAACTCCAAAAAAATTTATCAATAAACATAAAAATTCTCATGTGCCAAAAAACTCCATCAGTGAGCAAACTGTACATATGATAAACACTAATAAAAGTCTATATGTGTCTATCAGCAAGGACACTATGTTTTTTTTCATTCATATTCACTTCAAATTCAAACGGATAGATCAAATGCTTTAGGATCCAACAATTTTATAACTTTCAAGAATTTTTTCTAAAATTTAAAAAAAAAAATTTACAATAGTCATTGTTTAAAAAAACGAACATTTTGTATTCAATTTACAACTAGTGATATCACAAGTAGTCCTAAATCAAAAGAAAAATTATTCTATAGTCAAGTCAGTATTCAGATTGAGATTGAGATTTAAGTTGAGAAATCTTTAAATCAAAACTTGACCGACTATCTATCAACAATGTCTCTATTGTTGCCTTTTTTGGAGATACTTTCTTCTTCTCGTTGTCCTTTTTTGGTGCGACTTTATTGTCCAATGCTTTTTGTGATGGTTTGCTTTGTCGCTTTGGCATTACATCCTTAATATGGGTATCAACAACTACCTTCGGTCTAAACCTTTTAGCCTTTCCTTTTTGTTGAACAACCTGAAATGAAATTGGAAGAATGTTAATAATATAAAATTTGTTGAATGTAAAAGAATTAATATCTTAGTTTGATATTTACCTTCTTCCCACTCATTTGTTTTATTTTCTTTTGTCTTCTTTGATTCTATTCATTAGCATCTTCCTCAACTTCCTCAACTTGTTGCAAGTAAGAAAATGTTTTAAAGTTAGAAGATAATATGACATAACATTATACTATCAATGATAGACAGAAATAGAATTCTATCCTTATCTATCGTGATAGACTACTATCATTGTTTATCCCTAATAATATACTATACTATCATTGTCTATCACGATAGAAACTCCATCTGAATACTATAATATCATTGTCTCTCACGATAGGAAGTGATAGAATTATATCATTTTCTATCACTGGTAGACAATAATATATTCTAATGATAGATTCTAATAGAGTAACATAATGTAACTAAACACAAAAAGCTCTATCAACTATCACTCTCTACCTTGGCAACCATGTATTAGCGTCCTAGAAAACTATCAACATGATATAAACAAAATCGAAAACGTCAATGATAGTTGTTTATTGGTGATAGACAATGATTGAATTCTCTTATTTTCTATAACTAATAAATAATGTGATGGTTGTCTATCACAGTTTATCAGTGATAAACACTGGTAGAATTCCATCATTTTCTATCACTAATAGATAACGACAGAATCTAGCTAATAAAGTACCATATTCCAACTAAACAAAAGTTATGAATCGGCAAAGTAGGGTAACATTTTTAAACGAAATGGAAAACTCATCTGAAAGCAACAAAAGTATATATAGGAGCAAGATTTTGAATCTAAACACAAAACAAAAAATTTGGTTCTATCTAATGATAGAGCGTAATAGAATACTAGCACGGTATATCATTGATAAACAATGGTAGTGGTCTATCATTGAGATAGACAGGACAATAAAAATGGAAGAAACGAAGAATGAGTAAGAAAAGAAAATTTAAAAATAACTTTTAGATGATTTAATTGAGTGTGATAGACTTCTATTAACTTACAGAGAGTTTTGATAGAAAGAAGGAAAAGGTTTAGTTACAGTAACCTTGTAGAGATGTTGGTGAGTGATGAAGTCAATGATAAATTGACATCTTTGAACTGATACAACTCTATCTCAGAGTAAGAAACAAGAAAAGAAAGGTCGAGAAAGTTGTGTGATAGAATGGGACCTACGAAGTGATAGAAGTCTATCACAAACTAAGAAACAAGAAAGAAAAAACTGAGGAAGTTGTGCACAGTTGTCCGTTCGATCAAAAGAAATGGAAGAAGAAGAAAGATTGGAGAAAATGAAAGAAGAAGAATGAAAATGGAGAAGAAGATGTTGGGTGAAAATTTAACTTTCAAAACTAGAGGGAACCAACTTTTATGGTTAGAGAATCCCACATTGGAAAATCTGGTGTTGGAAGTCTCCTTTATGTACTCCAACCTTGTGTTTTAGGTTTGAGTCCTAAGGGATACCCATGTTTTTAGGGAGTGAAGAGATAGACTAATGTGGGTTCGGTGGACGTCCCACACATGAGCTGCCGTCCATCTGGTCGGGCGTGTGTGGTGATTAATTTTAATAAAAATATTATTTTATTTCTTTTATTATTATTTTTTCAATCGAAAAAAGAGGAAACAGTCCCTCCGCCCGATAGGCCTATAAAAGGCGAGGCCTTCAGCAATTTGGGACACAAAATTCATTTCTTCATTTCCCACTGCATTTTTCCTCTCCTCCTCCATCTCAGCGTTCTGAGCAATGAGTTTCGAAAGGGTGTATGTTTCGGTCGGTAACGGTGCATTTCTGATCGAGTTTCATTTGGCTGTTTTATCTTGAGGATGACGTGGCACTTTTCAGACTTGCTTGCACACTTGGGCAGAGCCGTGAAACATCTTAAAGAGAGCGAGCTCCACGACTCAGCCTATAACGAGTTTCTGTTTTACAGGTTTGCCCTTTACTTGACCACCGTGCCTTGATGGTTTACTGTTCGTCGTTCTGAGGGTCTTGCCATTTACAACAATTTCAAGACGTTGTGCCACATCATCAATGGCCCTCAGTAGCAACAATGACGTTATGATATCTGACCTCAGCCATCCATTTCGGTTCGAAGGAGCGAACTTCAAGCGATGGAAGCAAACGATGTTGTTCTTCTTCATCGTCAAGAAAGTTTCCAAAGTTTGCACCAGCGCTAAGCCGATCGTTCTTTTAGATGAACCAACTAAACAACAGATAAAAGAAGTTGCTGTCTGGGAGGAGAAAGACTTTCTATGTAAGAATTTCATTTTAAATAGTTTGACTGATGATCTATATGACTACTACAGTACAATGAAGACAGCGAAGGAGGTTTGGGATGCCCTGTAAAAGAAGTATGACACCAAGGAGGCTGGGTCGAAGAAATATGCGGTTAGTCATTATCTCAAGTTCCAGATGACGGATGGCAAATCTATGGAGGCCCAATCCCATGAACTCCAGAAGATAGCCCACGAGATAATTACTGAAGGTATGCCTCAAAACAAACAATTTCAAGTTGCTGTTATTATTGATAAACTGCCCCCTTTGTGGAAGGACTTTAAGAACACTTTAAGGCATACAACTAAGAAGTTTTCTTTGGAGAGTCTTATAACCCGACTAAGGATCGAGGAGGAAGCTTGAAAGCAAGACCAGAGGGAGGAGATGAACGCAGTACTTGGGAAACTCGCCTCTGCCGTAGTGAAACCTGACAAAAAATCTAAGAGGACAAAGAGGAAAGGTCAGAACCGTGGCTCCAACAACTAGAACCAACAGAAAAAACAGAAGCCCTCTTCAGGAGAAACGGTACAGTTCCTCTGCTTTAATTGTAATAAACTTGGGCATATGGCTAGGAACTGTAGGAATACGTGTCGTCCTGCTGGTCAGGCAAACTTGACAGAAGAGCCGTTAGTCGCCATGATCACAGAAGTAAATGTGATCGGTGGTTGTGAAGGGTGGTGGATAGATACTGGCGCTTTGCACCACGTTTGTCACGACCTTAGTCTATTTAAAACTTATACTAAAACTAAGGATAAGAATATTCTATTGGGAGATCACCATTCCACGAAAGTTGTTGGAACCAACGAGGTAGAACTGAAGTTTACCTCTGGGAAGAACCTCATGTGAAGGACGTTCTACACACTCCAGAGATAAGAAAGAATTTGGTTTCGAGCTATCTTCTCAATAAAGCTAGGTTTACTCAAACTATAGGGGCAGAACTATATACCCTTACCAAAAATAATGTATTTGTAGGGAAAGGGTATGCAACTGAGGGAATGTTCAAATTAAATTTAGTCTCTAATAAAATGAAATCTTCTGTGTATATGTTGTTTTATATAAATATTTGGCATGCTAGACTCTGTCATATGAATAAGAATTTAATTAGTAACATGATTATGCTAGAAATGATACCTAAGTTATCCATGAATGATTTTGATAAATACAAGTATAGTAGTCAGTCTAAAATTACTAAAACTCCGCATAAATCTATACTTAGGAATTCTGAGCCTCTAGATTTGATTCATTCTGATGTTTGTGAGTTTGATGGCATCTTGACTAGGAACAGTAAAAGATATTTCATTACTTTTATTGACGACTGCTCTGATTTTACTTTTGTATACTTGATGAAAAAAAAAAGTGATGCTTTTGATGCCTTCAAACTTTTTGTTTCTGAAATAGAGAACCAGTTTCATAGAAAGGTTAAAAGACTTCGTAGTGATAGAGGAACCGAGTACGACTCGGACAATTTTAATGAATTCTTCAACTTACATGGAATAATACACGAAAAGACCGCACCTTATTCTCCTGAAATTAACGGAAAAGCCGAAAGGAAAAATAGAACTTTAGCTGAGCTAGTAGTTGCTATTTTACTTAGTTCAAGAGCAGCGTTTTATTGATAGGGTGAAATCATCCTTACCATATGTTATGTCCTAAATAGAATCCCAAAATCTAAAAATAAAACTTTACCTTATGAAACTCTCAAGAATAAGAAACCAAACTTGTCCTACTTTAGAACTTGGGGTTTTCTAGCCTTTGTATGGATTCCAGACCCAAAAAGGAGAAAGTTGGCCAGTAGAGCTTACGAGTGTGTCTTTCTAGGTTATGCCTTAAATAGCAAAGCCTATAGGTTCTATGATTTAGTGAACCAAGTGATCATTGAGTCAAATGATGCCGACTTCTTTGAAGATAGGTTTGTTTTTAAATCAAGGAATAATGGGGGCTCTGGATCAAGTGGTATAGCCTTAGTTAGAAATCCTAACCCTAGAGAGGAAACTGACCCATAACCTAGAAGAAGCAAAAGAGCTAGAACCGCCAAAGATTTCGGAAATGACTTTCTGACCTACAATGTAGAAGAAGACCCTAAAGATCTGAGAACTGCCCTGTCCTCAGTAGATGCCAACCTATGGCAAGAAGCCATAAATGATGAGATGGACTCACTTGAGTCAAACAAAACTTGACACCTAGTAGATCTACCCCCAGGATGTAAGGCAATAGGGTGCAAATGGATCTTGAGGAGGAAACTTAGACCTGATGGGATTGTCGATAAATTTAAAGCCAGGTTAGTAGAAAAGGGCTTTAGACAAATAGAAAGCGTAAACTTATTTGACACCTTCTCCCCTGTCATTAGAATTACCTCTATCTGTGTCATGTTCTCTCTCGCTGCCCTTTATAACTCGTAGTACATCAGATGGATGTAAAAACCACTTTCTTAAATGGTGAACTTGAAGAAGAGATTTATATGGAACAACCCGAGGGTTTTGTTGTCCATGGTTAAGAAAATAAGGTGTGTAAATTAGACAAATCTCTTTATGGACTAAAATAAGCTCCTAAGCAATGGCATGAAAAATTTGACAACCTTATCCTATCTAAAGGTTTCAAGGTCAATGAAAGTGACAAATGCATCTACTATAAGTTTGATAATAACCTCTGCACTATCTTGTGTCTATATGTAGATGATTAATTGATCTTTGGGTCGAATTTGCACGTCATAAATTATGTAAAATCAATATTGAGTGCAAACTTCGAAATGAAAGGCTTAGGAGAAGCTAGTGTAATCTTAGGCATAAAAGTAAATAGGTCTGAAAAGAGAATTTCTTTGGATCAATCTCACTATATAGAAAATATTCTAAAGAAATATAATTACTTTGAGTGTAAACCAACCTATACTCCTTATGACCCTAGTGTCAAGTTGTTCAAGAACACTGGGGACAGTGTTAATCAATCTGAGTATACGAGCATCATAAGCAGTCTTAGATACGCTGTCGACTGCACTAGGCCAGACATAGCTTATGCTGTAGGATTACTTTGCAAGTTTACATGCAGACCTAGTAAAGAGCATTGGAATGCTATGGAAAGGGTCATGAGATACTTAAAGAAAACCCAAAACCTAGGATTACATTATCAAAAGTTCAACGATGCTGATTGGAACTCTCTTTCGGATGATTCAAAGGCTACAAGTGGCTATAGCTTTAATATAGATGGTGGAGCTGTCTCTTGGAAGTCCAAGAAACAGACTATTTTAGCCCAATCTACGATGGAGTTAGAAATGATAGCATTAGCGACAGCTAGTAAAGAAGCAGGCTAGCTTAGAAGTCTGCTATCAGAGATTCCCTTACGGAAAAGGTCGGTACCAACCATGTTGATCCATTGCGATAGTACTGCAGCAATCACAAAAGTTTAGAACCGTTACTACAATGAAAAGAGATGTCAAAGACATCATAAGCACAGTACCATTAGAGAGTTTCTCACTACTGGTGCAGTTAGAGTGGATCACATACGGACTGATGAAAATTTGGTAGATCCTTTGACGAAAGGACCGGCCAGAGAAAATGTTTTCAAAACCTCAGAAAGTATGGGACTCATGCTTATCGAAAGATGAATCATAGTGAGGAAATCCCAACCTATAGATCGAAGATCCCAAGAAACAGGTTCAATGAGTAATAACTGATCACGAGTGATATATATTGAATCATGCTAAATCAAACACAGAGTTCCATTCCCATGACTTAAAGTCTGAGCATGATATCCTGAAGCATAAGAAAGGTTGAACTCAGTTCTTAATGAGATCTATACTTGATGACAAGTGGGGTACCTAGCTACAGGAGTACTTTTGATAGACTCACCTGTGTGAATGTGGAAGTGAGGGCTGCTTCCTATGGAGTGTTTAGGCAAACTCTCTAGAGCATTCACTAAATCGGGATTTATATACTAGGCCTTAAAGCACGGGCTTTCGTACTACACCCTAATAACACTCTGTGTGAGATGCTATTAGAGATAGAGTTTAAAATCACGGGTTACTCTAGTATATTCTGAATCATCTACACTATGTAAAGGTTTAAGTCGTAAGACACCTTTGCTTACGCACAGTGTTATATAGACTGAAACTGCTCGATAAAAATCTTTCCTCTCTTTTCCTTTGTTTAAATTTTCAAGAGGGGGATTGTTGGGTGAAAATTTAACTTTCAAAACTAGACGGAACCATCTTTTTTGGTTGGAGAATTCCACATTGGAAAATTTGGTGCTAGAAGTCTCTTTTACATACTCCAACCTTATGTTTTGGGTTTGGGTCCCAAGGGGTACCCATATTTTAAAGGGAGTTAGAAGATAGACCAATGCGGGTTCGGTGGACGTCCTACACATGCGTCGCCGTCCGTTCGTCGGGCGAGGCAAGGCACGCGTGTGTGTGGTGATTAATTTAATATAAATATTATTTTATTTCTTTTATTATTATTATTATTGTTAACCAAAAAAAGGAGGAAACAGTCCATCTGCCCAATCCGTCTGCGTTTGTCCGCCCATCCACACACATTCTGAGCCTTAGAGCCTTTTTTGCTCCCTACAGTTCGACGCCGAAGGCCTATAAAAGGTGAGGCCTTCAACAGTTCGGGGCACATAATTCATTTCTTCATTTCCCACTTCATTTTTCCTCTCCTCCTCCATCTCAACGCTCCAAGCAGTGAGTTTCGAAAAGGTGTATGTTCCGGTCGGTAACTATGCATTTCTGATTAGGTTTCATTTGGTTGTTTTATCCTGGGGATGACGTGGCACTTTTCAGACCTGCTTGCATACTTGGGCAGGGCTGCGAAACGTCTTAAAGAGAGCGAGATCCAGGACTCAGCCTATAACGAGTTTCTATTTTGCAGGTTTTGTCCTTTGCTTGACTGGCGTGCCCTGATGGTTTACTGTTCGTCGTTCTGAGGGTCCTGTCGTTTCCAACAGAAGAGAATAGAGATTTTGGTGAAGAAGAAGATGAAGAGTAATAGAGTTGAAAATTAAAGTTTAAAAGAGAGAAGTATAGGGCGATTTTTTTCTATATGTTACCGTGACGCACAATTAATTTGTTGAAGAGGTGAGCGATTATCTAGTGGGCAACACGCGGGTGGAGTGGTTCTTCACGTGATGGGTTGGGCTTTTCATCAATTTAAATTGATTTTATTATATTATTTAATT
The DNA here is from genome assembly GCF_027475165.1 of Benincasa hispida. Classification (NCBI taxonomy): domain Eukaryota; kingdom Viridiplantae; phylum Streptophyta; class Magnoliopsida; order Cucurbitales; family Cucurbitaceae; genus Benincasa; species Benincasa hispida. The sequence continues at coordinate 1,747,665 of NC_143483.1, forward strand.
CGTTTTGGGTTGGGTTCATATTTTTTTATTCATGTAAATATTTTATGCTTTTTTATTATATTTGAAAAAAGCCCTAAATCCCATTTAATATATATAGTTTATATAGTTAAAATTAATAGTCTTAATTAATTAATAATTAAATATTATATATTTAATTTCATTTGAATCATATTCAAATGACATTCTCTTACATAACCTACAGTTTTAATATAAATCTCATTCTTATTAATTTTAACCTATAATATTTATATGAATCACATTCATATAATTAATATTTGAATCTTATTCAAATATGTTGCTCTCATATATTATATAGTATTAGTTATAAATCATACTTCTAATTAATTATATATTATAATGTATCAATATACATTATATTAATATAAATCTCATTCAAATATTTGACTTTCTTATTAATTATAAATTATATTTATAGTTAACTATAATGTATGAACATACATTATATTAATTTGAATCTTAATCACATATTTATTTCTCTTATACATAGTATTAATTATAAATCATATTTATAATTAACAATGTATTATACTTTATATTAGGGCCGTTTATAAACATAAACTATTGGGCCAAACTAATTGTAAATATAGCATTAACCAAAACAAATTACAAATATGGACAAATTTGAGTACAACCCATACAAAAAGACTAAAAAGGCCATGGGAATATAATAGTCCCACAACCCAGATATCTTTCCTGCCAGCCCATCCTATCCACGATCTCATCCACGACCCATCTTCGTAGCAACCCTAAAAACAACATCTTCATCTTCGTGGCGGCCCTAAAAACATCTTCTTCTATCTTCTTCCAGACAATACAAAACGAACGACACTTAGAATCCCTCCAAGAGCTCTTTGATTGACGATCATGATTCCTTCCTTTACTATTTTTTTGTTCGATCTACTTCAAAACCCTAACCCAATGATCTTCTTCAAAACCTAAAAATCTGCAAATCGAAAAATAACCCTACCATCGTCGACGATTATTCACTGAAATTGATTGCGGAATCACATTCCAAAGCAAGAAAAATCTAGTTGCATGACTTTTTTTTTTCTTTTTTGTTTTTTAGTTTATTGATTATTGTTTGTGTGCTTTAAACTTCAAATGTGTTTTTGTTTGGGGTCTATCAGTGATAGATTTTTGTCACCAATAAATTTGAAGACCGTTGAACATGTTTTTTGTTTTTCATGAGTATGTACATGCTTGGTTTATTGTTTTTTCTTTGGTGTTGTTGATTTGAGTTGATCAGTGATAAGTCCTATCACCGATATACATAATAGACATTGAATGTATATTCATGCAATGTAAGTAAACGTACAATTTCACTGATGTTTGTTATTATTATTATTATTATTTTGTTGTTGATTAGAGTTTGCTATTGGTACGTTGCTATCACTGATAAACTTGGAGCATGTTATATTTATTTTCCATGAAAATGAAGAAAAATTATAGTTTCATTTTTTTTATTTGTTGTTTAGTTGATAGACTATTGCTAGCCTGCTTTTAGATTTCAAATATGTTGGTGATTAAGGTCTATTAGTGATAGAAACATATCAGTGATAAGTTTAACACTGAAAGACTTGAAGTTTATAGTTTGTGGATTGAAGTGGTTATTACTATTCTAACATATGGATAATTGAAAAACAATTATGGAAAGTGAACAACAAAAAAGGGACACAAAGAACCTTAGAACTTGAAGAACCATTAAGTAAAAAAAAAAAAAAAAAGATGAAACAAGAGATGGTATAAACTATTTATTTACTATATATCTATTTCTAAGTTGTTCTTTAGAATATTTATAACATATGTTTTTTTTTGTTTAAATAGGCAAAAAAATTAAATAAAAAAAAATCCTAAAGAAAGTTGGAATTCCACTTTGAAAGTCATAGTTTATGTCAAGATGAAAGTGATAGACCATATTAAGAGTTTAGATTCTACGTGTCTATCTTTATTTTAGGAAGGACCATTTCGGCATCTTCTAGGTTTAAACATGTCCAAAGTACCTTTACAACTTCTACCACATATGATTAGAAGACAATGCGTTTCTACTAATAACAATGTTCTTCTTTTCAACATTGAAGGTAACATTGTAGAGTTTGAGTTGAGGGATTTTTGTTTGATTACTGGATTAAATTGTGATGAATACCCTGTTGAAGATGTTTTAGATGAAACTAAAGAAAATGATTCAGAAATTAGAGAGGCATTTTTTAGAAATGATACTAGCATCACTAGGGAAAATGTGAATAGTACATTTAACTATTTTCTAGTCACTGCACTGATGAAAGAAAAATAGCAAAACTTGCCAATCTTTATTTACTAGAAAACTTGTTGATTCCAAAAAAAGTCATAATTTTGTGGATTGGAAGCATGTTAAGATGCTGAATGATGAGGATAAGTTTAGGAATTATCCATAGGAAAGACTATCTTATAGTCTTACTGTCGAGTTTTTTAAGAAATTTGTTAAGGGCAAAGAAAAACTAGTTGTCTATCTGCAAGGCTTCCCCGTAGTTTTAGCTTATTGGGCATATGAAATAATTCCTAAACTTTATGAGGGGTTCGCAAAAAGAGTAGGAAATGGCTTCCGAATAATCTTGAATTGGGAAACAACAAAGCAACCAGATTGGCAAGATCTTAATGACAATATCTTATCCGAACGAAATGTAAGTTTCTAATTTTTCCATTAGTAATTGTGATATAAGTCTATCAATGATATTGGTCTATCAGTGATAAACAAATATTAGTGATAGACGTATTTATCTATTGAAACACACAAATAAATGTAGGGAATGAGTCTATCAGCAACATAGTTTATCAATGATAGACCAATATTACAAAGGGGTTGTTTGGGGGCCCAACATGAGATGGTATATCCCCACATCCTATATCATCTCAGTGTTTGGAGGTCCATTATCCTATCTCACTGATTTTAATTATTTATGGGCCCATTTTTGGAACGTGTTTTGTATCTCACCATCATTTTCCTTCCATGTATCGTATATCATCTCAGTGCTTGAACATACTCGATCATACTCTCGTTCATACTCAATCAGAACTCCTCAAACATCAGAACTCTCCAAACATCAAAACTCTCCACATCCTATATTATTTCAATGCCCCAAACAGCCCTATATAGATAGACTATATCAGTGATATTGATCTATCAGTGATAAGTCCATATCACTGATATGATCTCATTAAACTATGTTAATGATAACTCCTAACTATGATTATTTGAGTATTTTCAAATCTCATAGAAAGAAGGTATTCTGTATACAATACTAATTAAATATTATGTTTTCAGCTCCATTTAGTTCCTATTGTTGCATTAAAAGAAGAAATGACATCAAAATACTTCAAAAAATATATGGAAATGGAGAAAAAAAGATTGGAGGAAGGAGAAAATGTTGCAGAAAAAGATAAAAAGATCGGAGAAAGAATATCTTCTTAATATTGAAAGTCTTAAAAGACAACACAAAGAAGATTTTGAAGATCTTAAAAAGGACAAAAGGATATTCTCACTTTGTTACATTCTCTAATGGAAATTATAAAGTAGAAGGTCGCATACAAATGTCAAAGTGAAAGACAATCTCAAGAATGTTTTGACAAGAATCATCCTTCATCTGTGAGTCTAGAAATGCTAGATGTTGATGTTGATGTTGATGCTAATATGATAAAGTAGTTGTATAAACAACTACTTATGTCAAAGAGAAAGAGGTAAAATTATTAAACCCTTTTAGTTCTTTTACTTTTTTGTTTTTTTTTTCCTAATGATAGACTATATAAAGTACATATAGTTTACTGGAATCCAACGATATACTAATATCTACAGAAGCACGAACAAAGTCGTGAGAAAGAGAATGAAATAGAAGAAACCACTATTGCTAAAGGAAAAAAGGTACTCATATAGTTAAATAGTAGGTCATTACTATTCTGTTTTTTTATAGACTTCAAATGTGCTGCTCATTAAAATCTATCAGTGATAGGTTTCTATCACGGATATAATGTTGTCATCTTTTTATTGGAGTCCAACAGTAACATAAAAAAAGTATTTTGACATCTACAAATTTGTGCATTAGTACACTTATATAATATATTCACAAAAGATTGAAGACAAGGAGGAAGAAGTCAATGGACATGAAAAAAGGTAAAAAAAATGGTGCATGACAAAGCAAAAAAAGTGAAGGTTTAACAATTGTCACATTCTTTATATTGTTTTATGATTTTTAGACTCAATATATATTTATAAAATTATAATTAAGTATTGACATTTTAGGTTATTCAACAAAAGGTAAATACAACGATGAATGCTGAAAATGTTAGATAAAAAAGACAACCTAAACCGTCAAAGAAGATGTTGGAGAATGTAAATGACGAGAAGATTGCAAGAGAACAAAAGGATGCAAATGACCAAAAGAATGCAGAGGACCAAAAGAATGCAAAAGATCAAAAGAAAGCTTTTCCAAAACAAACAAGAAATTCTCCTAGAATCAAGGACATTAACCCTAATTTTGACCTAAAAATCTCTCAGATGTAATTATGTAGTTGTGACTTAGTTTAATGTTGTGGCTATTAGACCTTAGTTTTTGTGGATATTTCAGTATTTTAATATTGTGGGATGTGGGATATGATACCCTAGTTTTCGTGAATACATTAGTAGTATCAGTGATAGAAACATATCGGTGATAGAAACGATCCATGATAGACTTTATATGTAGTTCATTTTGTCATATTAATATAGGAAATTGTTAGATCATTAGTTGAATCAGTGTAAATTATATCCATTTGTGCTTCTATTTTAAAGTTGTAAGGACCAAACTCTTGTAATTATGTAATGGGTCATAAGTTATATATCAATGTCAATAGCAGACCAATATTTGTAATAGAAATCAAAGTGAAATTGCTTAAAATTACTCATAAAAACTTCCTACGGAGTTCTTTTTGTCATATAAATATAGGAAATTGTTGGATCGTTAGTTGAGTCAGTGCAAATTATGTCCCTTTCTGCTTTCTATTTAAAGTTCTATGAATTAAACTCTTGGTATTATTTAATGGATGGTCAGTGATACATCAATGTCAATGATAGATCAATATCAGTGATAGAAAACACAGTGACAATACTAGAAATTGATGTTACTTTCTTTCATATGTACTTGATTTTGTGTTTTTATTCTATAAAAATATGTTGGAAAATTCTATACTTTGTATAGAGAAAAAGTTTAAGGGACTAAATTTTGTACTTTTGACATTACTTCACATTGAATGAGAAGAAAATCGAATATATATACTATTAACAAAAAATGGAAAAAAAAAACTTCTATATTTCCCAAGCAGAATGTTATGTTCGTATGAACAATATAACAATCAAACCAATGGTAAAAATGACAAACCCTACGACATTCTAAAAATGTTGGCAACCTACATGTTCACATTTATAAAGATCACATTGTTGGTAAATGTTGCATCATTGTATAAATGGTGGAAATTTACACGTTTTACAATTATGACCAACATGACGATAACGATTGCACTTTGTCTGACTTTTTTCCTTGCCAATTGATAATATTATTTGTTTTTTAGGTTAGCCTACTGGATGCTTAACAACTGGATGTAATATACTCATGTCAATCCCTATAGGCTTTCGATTAGCATCATTACCAACTGAACTACCAGAATCAGCACAACACTAAATCAAAGTACTTGTAAAAAAATACTTATGAACAAATGAGTAAGTATCCATGTTGCATCCACGAATTACAGCAAGTGTGTGGGTTCATGGAATTTCATTAAGATCCCAAACACGATAGGTACATGATTTGGAATCTAAATATACCATAAAGTGATTGCTTCCATCAATCACTTGAAATTCGACATCATTAATTGCATTAACCTGAGAAAAATGACACATAGATGAGAAATTAATTAAGATCCAACTATCTGAGTCTATTAGTGATAGAAGTGTATCACTGATAGAACTCAATCACTGACAAATGTGCAATATTACCCATGAAAACAAGTAACTCTTACCGTGAAGCTTCTTGATATCTGATGACGTATTCTTAATTTCCCCCCAACCTAGTTACTTAAAACAGATTTCATACAATATGCAACATTACTTTTATCATAAAACCATTTTTGAAGTAATTTTCTAATTGAATCGAGTCGTGATGCACAGGTAAATCTCTAAGCTCTTTTAAAACTACATTTAAACATTCTAATGTTGGATTTTATGTCCTAAAACTCGTGGTTTGTAAACAATAAAACTTATTCTGAAAATTCAATAAGTTGTTATTGAATATATGTATTACTTATGAGAAATCCAATAAACTTAAAAGGCCATTGACTATTATATGAGTACTTGAACTTTATGTGGAGACATAAAAGTGGATCAAGTTTGAGTAAATAGTCAAAATGATCTATAGTATATGAATAAAGTTGGGTGCCTTATTCTAGTAATACTACTGGATGCAGCTTACTCTATAGTTGTTATAAAGAGTTGTAAAGTGCTACAAACGAAGTGATCCTAATTCGTACATATTATGACATGAGGAGTTGTGGCGTCATGTGCAAATGGGTTTTGTACAAGATCGGACCACAAAATAAGTCACTCTTACTTTATAACATTGTTTACTGTTTAAGACAGACAATTTCAAAGCGATGACCTAGGTAACTTGACCTTAATCCTGAGCTAACTATGAACTCCTGTTTATTCGGAATTATCCTTAGATTTTCATAGGTGAGGGTTGAATCAATAGCGCCGACTCAATAAACTCCCATTTCAGGGGTAAGACCGAATATATAGCTGGAGACATAGGGTGCAAGAAGAAATTCACTCCTACCCGCTGTTAGGGATAGTAGAGAGGTTGTTCCCTTAAGTGCTGATTATGAGTCTTGAACAAGGGACCCCACCCTTTCATTGGCTCGAGAGGGACTTAGTTTGTTGATTGGATCACAAATCAATTGTTCATTAGAGGATCAGTGGGACTTAAGGAACAAAAGGTAATCTTGGGGGTAAAACAGACATTTGACCCAACCGTTATTACAAATAGCTTATGAAGGGTTAACTTACTAATCATGGTTATATCGAATGGACATAATATATCTATAATGAAGGGAGTTCAACTATGGGCTTTAGTGGAGTGACCCATTAGTTGACGAGTGGGGGTTAATTCGGTGTAATGAGTTTAGCCAATTAATCTCGGATGTTGGAGCCCATGATCTGTAGGTTCGCGAAGTTCCCCTACTAGCTCGTAAATGGATTAGTTTTAAAGTAGCGCGATAAGTTAATTTGAAACATTCAAATTAGAATTAAATGAATTAGTAATTATATGAGATATAATTACATGTTTAATTTTAAGAATTAAACGGAATTGGAGAATTAATATTTAAATATGATTTAAATATATGAAGGTGGATTTGTGTAAAATTAATTAGAATTATTTAAATTGTTTAAATAATTATTTATTAATTTTATTAGAAAAATTAATTTATGAAATTAATTTTGTAAAATTAATAATATTTTCAATTTTAGAAAACAAATTGATTTTTGAAATCAATTAAAAAAATTTGAAAAAGATAAAATAACACAAAATGGATTTATGGGATTTTCCATTTCATCTTCAAAGTAGCTCACACAAAACCCATAAACTTTGGCTTCAATAACTCCAAGCATGAGTTGCATCTCATGCAGCCATCTTCTTTGCATGATAGTCTTCAATATATTTAGAAGATTGGAGTGGAATTGAGGCATGCAATCGATATAATTTTTGCTGAAAAATTCGTGGTGAAGAAGGTATTCTTCAAGTGGGTTGCTGCTGTGAGTTCTTCTCAAAGTTCCATTTCATTCAAGCTTATTTTGAGTCCCACAACTCAATCTAGAGCTCCAAGAGAATAGCGGAGAAGATATTGAGGTGGTCTACAACAAGATTTGGAGAAATCTACAGCTGGAATCGAGCTTTGAAGAAGTTCTACAAAAGTATGACTTGAAACCTACTTGTTTCTGCAAGAGCATGCTTTAGTCTCTGCCAAAATTAATGAATTAGAGTGCTTATTGATTCTTGTTGCTTCCGCTGTTTGCTGATACAATCCAACATCTAAAATGTTTGTAGTCATCATCTGATATTTTCTCCTTCTACAATATGCACGAGCCCTCTTCTCGAAACCAACATTACTAAGGTAATCTTGTATGCAAGGATATATAGCCTCCATCCATCTCATATTCAGCTTAAAATCAACATTAGTATATGCTTTTCCACATCTAAAATTTATATTATCAATAGAAGAGTCCGTACATGTCAACTTCAAACTTCTCCAAAGGTGTTGCAAACAAACACAATATTTAGCCGTTGGAAAAACGTTTTGAACACCTTTTGGAATACTTAAATGTCAATCAAATATAATAACTAAACCTTATCGATCCCCTAAACTTCTCTTTATATTATCAAAAAACCATCTCCATGATGCATTATTCTCGGAGTCTACAATACTAAAGGCAAGAGGAAAAATTTGATTGTTACCATCCATTGTTGATGCCATCAAAAGAGTTCCACCATATTTACATTTCAAAAAGGTGCCGTCAACTAATATGTTTGGCCCACAATATTTCCACCTCTCAATACATGATCCAATTGTCATAAAACAATACTTAAAATGTACCTCAAAATCAGTTTCATAAGTAGTGAACGAACCTGCAATAAGATAAAAAAAAAGATACATCAAAGAATAATTACATTCCGTTTTACGATGGATCTATCACTTATAGACCAAATATCAGTGATAGACTAATGATATACTCAGTTACAATAAGACTTATCATTGATAGATCAATATCATTGATAGACTATATCAGTTAAACAAGTCTATCAAATACTGATTACATACTCATTGAAAACTTGATTGATGATATATAAAGGATAGGATAAAAAAACAAACTTGGATTCATTTCTTTTAGCTTCGTAAGAAATTATGGGATTAAGGAATAAGATTTTTTTGCATCATCATTCAATGACTTCATAGTATATTCTTTCACCTTCCAAGATTTATAGTAGCTAAGATTTACCCCAAATTTAGTACGCATATGAATCATAATATCATCAGAATCAAATGGTCACAATGGCTAAAATCTTTTATCATACAATCATCAATCAATGATGAAGATGCTTGTCTATGAGAAGTTTAAATAGCATTTATAGAACAACTATGATTAGCAATATACTTCCTAAGTTTCCATAGTTCCCTACCCTTATAATGAGATGCACGAATGTACCATTGACAATCTTCTTGGGAGCACTTTAACACAATTGCTTTAGAATTTGATCTCACAGTTTTGAACTCAAAGTTGTTCTTTATAGTTAAGTAGTAAAAAGACTTTGATACTATTTCCTTACTAGCAAACATATCATTCTCTTTCAAATCAAATGTAGAAGACAAGCTACTAATATGAAAATCCATTAGGATGTTAAAATCATCACTAATGGGAGAAGAAGAAGACACAACACATAAAAAATTATCAAATCCACTATTGGAAACTCCTTCTAAAAGAATATCAATGGCATGAACAACTAATGGATGTCTTGTACTTTGTTCTTTAACTAAATTCAGAAACCAAGCAACATCGTTATCTTCATGAATTTCAACCACAGTTTGAATTCCATTGATACCAAAATCCAATAAGATCAATAATTGTATTGAAGAAATAGATGCATCCAATTGAATTTCCTTTAATATCAAACTCACAAAACTCTCAAAACACATAACCTCATCGACCAATACACCTTTAGTCTTGTAATTCAAGTAATTATGTTTATCATCCCATTGTCCACTATGAAACACCAGTATTGCAAGTTTAATCATATTTACAAATCATTGCAAGAAACAACAATTAAACTCATGACATTCTACACTAGTAGAATAAATAGAAAACAATATCTATAAGTGATAGACTAATATCATTGATACACTATGATATGTATCTATCATCATTAGATTAATATCAGTGATAGGTTCATGATTACTAATATCAGTGATAGGTTTATGATTACTAATATCAGTGATAGGAAGTTTATGATTGATTGGAAAAAAAACCTAAATATAAACAAAATAGAAATTAAGTTATGAAGACTCAAATAAAAAATTAAAGTAGATCAAACGAGAAAACTGAGGAAATCGAATAAAAAACTGAGCATATTTCAAGTAAAATCAATGAAACATAAAAAAGGACAAAGGAAAAAAAATTAAAAACCTGGATGAAATCGAATAAAAAACGGAGGAAGGATATCTAAACATGGGAGAAAGAATCATATAAGAAAAGGATGAAACAATATAAAATCACGAGTAAGAAATACCAATCATGATTTGAAATACCAAATCGAACGTAGAAAAAAGAAATCGCAAGTAGAAAACTGATCAATTGTTCCTCTCAGAATCGAGCAGCGAAGAATAGAGAAGATGTACGTGGAAAACGCACATTAGCTCGAGATAGATGTAGAAGAAGCGGGAGACTAAATACGTCGATGATGAAGCGACACGGTGAAAAAACACAAATACATAAAGAAAGCAATGAAGAAGAAGGGGGAGAAGAATGATGATGAAGACAGGGGAGAAAAAGGTTATTTTAGGAATAAAAAAAAAGGTAAACGTATTTTTGAAAATAGTTTATATATGAAAATAGTTTTTAAAAAGACTATATATTTATTTTTTATTTTTTGTAATAAAAACAACACCGGCTATAAATTTATAATATATATATATTTATTTCTCTTATACATAATATTAATTATAAATCATAATTATAATTAACAATGTATAATATTGTATCAATATAAATTATACTTTATATTATTTGTATTAACATAAAGTTTTCCTTAAATAATTTGAACAATTCAAATTATTCTAAAATAATTTATTCCTTGTGTTTATTCTTCATGAGCTAGCAAGGGGACCTATTGAACCTATAGATTAGAAACTCCAATGATACAAGATTAATTAATTAATCAACATTCATCAACTGTAGACCACTCCACTAAAGGCACACAATTTCACTCTTCACACTGTAGATATATTTCTGTGTCCATGGATATAACCAATCAATAGTAAGTCGACCATTCACAAAACTTCCGTAGCTACAGTTGGGTTAAATTACTGATTTACCATTGTAGATACATCTAACTCCTTAAGTACCACTGATCCCTTTAATGAACAATTAGTTATAGTCTAACTATAAACAAAACCCCTTTCAGGCTTGTGAGAAGGTGAGACGCCTCATTGTTTAAGACCTGAAATCAGTCTTTAAAGGAGCAATTTATCTACTTACCCTTAAGATGGGAAGGAGTGAATTCCATTTTGTGTAGCTATGTTTCCAGCTCCCTACTCAAATAAATCTCCAAAATGGCAGGCTTATTAAGTCGGCAAAACTGGCCACTCTCACCCATACAGATTAAAGGATTGCCCTCATAGAAAGAAGTTCTTAACCCACACCCAGGATTGAGGTCAAGTCACCTATCGTCATCCTATCGAAATGTTAATCTATTCAAGTAATGGTGTGATAAAGATACACAAATCATTTTGTGGTCCGATCTTATACAAACTCTTTGTATAAGATACTTCCACTAACTTGTCTCTACATGAATGATTAAGATCACATCGTTTGTAACAATTACAAAGTGAGTCATGTTTGTAGTGTCATAAGGATAAGACACCCAACTTTATCCATATACTACAGACCATTTATGTTATTACTTAAACATGGTCCACATATATGTCAACCACATACATGTTTAAGTTACATAAAATAACCTCGGATCTTAGTTTATTGGATTAAGTTATGCAAATCTAAATGCCAAATCAAATAACTCCTTGTTTTATTAAATAAATGAATTTCGTTTATACATTACAAACCACGAGATTTAGGGTAGAATTCTCAATAGCTTTATCTTAGTAAGTGCATTGCTAGATAAGTATGAGAAATGTGGCAATTTGAAAGTTGCGAGGAGAGTTTTTTACATGATTACTTTAAAAAGATTGACATCATGGAATTCTTTGATAAAATGTCTTGCACTCCATGGCCATAGTGGAAGTGCAATTGATTTGTTTCCATAGTTGGTTCAATGTGGAGATGGCATAAAGCCAGACAGGTTACCTTGGTGGGTGTGTTGAATGCTTGTACTAATGGAGAATTAGTTGAAAAAGGTTACTAATACTTTGAAATGATGGGGTGGGATTATGATATAGAGCCTCATATCTAAATCTTTGGGTGCTTGATAAAGCATTTTAGTCAGTGCAAGATGGTTTGAGGAAGCAATGGAAGTAGTGAGAGGTGAATATTGAACCAAATAAGGTTGTATGGGTTTTTTAGACTAAATGGACGCAAAATCCATGGTCGTCCAAATTTAGTTGAATACTTAGTGAAAAAGTTGATTGAGATGATCTAGAAAACGACATTTACAGAACTGTGCTCGCAAATATATATGTTGAGATTAAAAAATGTAACAACAAAAAAAGGAGTTGACTACTACATGATAACTATGTTACCTACAATTTTACAACATTCCACATAACAATTACAAGAAATAATCAAGAGATAAATGGACACAAAAGATTGATAACCCAGTTTGGTGTAAATCACCTACGTCTGGGGGTAGTGTGTCCAAGAAAGATAACTTCACTAATATCAATGATAAGCAATTACAACACAATTCTTATCTGTAATGATAACACAATTACAGGGACTCTCAAACAACTTTATCACTCAATCGTACAAGTAAGCTCTCCCTAGGTTTGAGACTCTCTTTCACGGAAACTTAGGTTCCCCCTAAGTAGTAGTATCATTGAAGAATATTTTAAGCTCCTCCTAAGACCAAAACTATCTTCCATACGAGCAACCCTAACTTCCCTAACAGTCGCACATTGAAAAAAAGAAAAGAATCGACAAGTAATGTTGCAGAAGGAAAATCCCGATGAGAAAGTATTTTGCATAATCTGCATTTTCGAAGAACATTCCTTTGCTAAAACCACCAATGCAATGACATTTTTTATAACATATGTGAACCTAAAAACAAATATTGTCAATCTCATAATATCTAACAAACTGGGATGAGGTTTGATAACTTGTAGAAATACAAGTTATTGTGGCTCAAAAGTTGGAACAATTAGGGTCTTTAATGATAAAATCTCATCTTTTTTAGAGAAAACGCATGGAATTACTCGAACACTATCAAACTCATGCAAAAGAATGTTTATTGCTAAAATACTGCGACACTAATACATGATATTGTAGGATCTCAACAAATATTCTGAGTGTCAGGCGGCTGACCAGGGTATGGAATTTAATGCTGCCCATCATCAAATTGGAGAAGACCGACGCCTATAAATAAAAGAAATCCCACCAGATGAACGGATCTTTTAGCTCATTGCATAATTTTGAAATTTTGAGACCTTAGAGCTATGCTGTGGTGACGAGAAGAACAAGAGGGAAGAGAACCACCACCATCGCCGATCAAGGAGCGGAGAAAGCTAAGCTCAAGAGAGAACTTTCTTCCAATTCTTCCACAAGTGGTTGTACACGAACTAGAATTGAGCCAAAGAGGATAAGAGATTGTACTCTGCGGCTTGACTCCTTTCATTTCATCTTACTTATCGTTTTCATCTTCTCATTTGATTAAGTGTTAGTTTTGTAAAGACAATCAGTTTCTTTATAAATTCACATATTTGATCTATCATACTTCGCCACTGTTTATTTCTTGTTTTATATTGGATGCATCTATAACTTCATGCAAAATTCCACTTCGAAATGCTTAAGCCAACAAAATCAATTGGTAAAAGTAGCTTTAGCTTAAATTATTCGAGAGAATAAGTAAGCCAGCATCAAGTTAGAAACGTTTAGTACATCTAGAGATAAATGCACTAGTGTTTTATTGCATCCTGTGACTAACGCATACATCCTAGAGATAGATATTGTATGACATTCGCATTGAGAAGTGTCGAATAGAAGTCTAACGTATAAACGGAGATAAACAAGTCATCTCATTCGCATAATATTCTTGTTCGTGTACATCTCATCTCATTCGCATAATATTCTTGTTCGTGTACATCTAACTTAGATCGACGCATATCACTTACATCAAACTCCATTTTCACACGACCCCTTATTCTCTACTTGAGCCTTTTGTATTTTCTTGCACGCACACAACAGCTTAGTGTAAATAACTCATTTCTACATTCACTTAGGACAGTTCTACAACAGTTACAATGCAAGGTCTGTGTTAGCTTTAATCTGAATCCCTGAGTTCGACCCTGGACTTACCAGGAACTTGAGTTGGATTTATACTTGGATCTAATTCAGGAAAACTTGAATCCCTATAAAGGAGTGACATGCGTCCTGTTGCACATCATTAACGCATCAACGCGCAAATAACGCATCATAAACGCATCATAAATGCATCACGCATCATTCACATTTACACTTATTTTTCCAATTATTTTATACAATACACTCTTAAGCTTGCATCACGAAACCAACGAACAAGGTTCGCACGGTTCAAAAACTTTCAAAGGAGAAAAATGCTTATAAAACATCAGGTTATAGTTAGATTGAGGATGCAGTTAGTTAGATTGAGGTCAATTAAAAAACTATTGGCAATGTCCTAAAACTCACAGTTTGTAAACATTAAATATTCTATTCACAATAAAGATATTATTGAATTTATTTCAATAAAGATGTTATTGAATTGCAAATCTAATAAACTAACCCATGGCTGTAACATGAAAACTTTGACTTTATGTAGAGACATAAAAGAGCATCAAGTTATAGTATATAGCCAAAAAGGTCTATAAGTATATGGATAGAGTTGGGTACCTTATCTTGGAGACACTATGGATGCAGCTTGCTTTGTATATTGATACTAATAATGTGATCTCAAAGTCGTTCATGTATAAACATGTGAGTGGGGGAAAACTATGCAAAAGATGTTTGCATAAGACCGAACCACGAAATAGTCACTTTTCTTTATAACGACCATTTATTGTTAAAACTGACTATTTAAATTCGATGACCTAAGGTAACCCTGCTACTGGGGTATAGTGTATGCCCTAGTTTATTGTGATTCTGTACTTTATTTGTATTATACATTAGGCTCTCTAAGCTTTAAGACAAGTGGGAGATTGTTCGGATTGGTGTCCTAAATCTCCTTGTAATCTCGTAGTTTGTAAACTTTGTTTAGACATATTATTGTTAATAACATAAGTGTTATTTTATAAACATATACTCAATCGAATAAACTAAGATCCTAGGTTATTTTATATAATTTAAACAAGTATGTAGAGACATACAAGTGAAACTTGTTTAAATAATAACCTAAACGGTCTGTAGTCGATGGATAAAGCTGGATACCTTATCCTGGTGACACTACAGATATGGTCCGCTTTGTAGGTGTTACAAGTCTTGTAAAGTGCTACAAATAATCTGATCCTGATCATTCATGTAGAGACATGTGAACGGGGTATCTTATACAAAGAGTTTGCATAAGATCCGATCACGAAATGATTACTCTCTTTATATAACGCCGTTAATAATAGAGACTCACATTTCACTAGGATGACCATAGGTGACATGACCTGAATCTCAAGTGAGTTCTGAACTTCTGCTCATGAAGACGATCCTTTGATTTGTATGGGTGAGAATGGCCAAATTGCCAACTCAATAAGCCTACCATTTTGTGAAATTGATTCAATAAGAAATGAAATTTGGGATCAGTAAACCAACAAACTTGACTCTGATACCAATTGATAGAACCCATATTAAAGGGAATCTTGAATGAAAGCAAATCATCCCAAACACCATTCTTTAAAGAAATTAATTTTTATAGAAAAGAAAGAACAAGATATGCATTTACATAAATTACAGTATGCTAAGTTAAAAAAAGACATAGGGTTTCAGAAACCCTTATCTTTGAAGACTTTCTTCAAGTATCCCTCGATCAAGATCCAAACACTACAACGATTGTTTCCTCGGTATTATTAGGCAGAGAACCCAGGAATGGTGGGCTCTGACTATTTTGGAATGAAGGAATATAGATTTCAGTAGAGAGGAGGAAGAGTTGAGATTATTCACTAACAACCCAAAACTCACAGAATAATTTCTGTCTTTCTTACAGTGTATCACTTTAAGAAGAAGACTCTCTTCTCTCTTTTCAAAAACCAAAATACAGCAACCACCCCACGTAAGAAGAGGGGGAATGGAGTTGTAACTCCCTCCCTCATTTAAATTATTCAACAACTAAAATCCCTTGGACGTAGTATGCGATGCATGTTCTTATGATATGCGTTAATAGTTGTATCGATGGTCATGCGTTGGAATGATAATGCGTTAACAAATGTATGCGATGACCATGCGTCTTGTCACAAGTTTTCTTGCGTTCACGCCAAGTATAATGTGAACGCAAGTTTCTCGGATGATCCGAGGTCGAACACAGAGACTTGTATCACAATGAATGCGGTGATGTGCATGCAGTGGTTTAAATAAAAGAATGAAAGGGAGGTTGCTAAGTTAACCCTACTCCTACTTCTATCTAATAGACAACGCAATGAGAATATGCATGAGAGGTAGAGATACGACAACTCTTGTCATGAAATAAATGAATGGGAAAATAGATAAAATGTGGAGATGATTTCATTGCAACTCTTAAGAATGACCGGAAGAGCAACCTTAGTCAACGCAAGCCATGCAATCATGCTACGCACACGTGAACCTAACTCTAGAACGTATGTGGTGTATCTGCAATATTGCCGAGAAGCCAATGCCTGCCTAGACCTCCATAACCAGCTCACTAGCTCTCGGCACATGAGCGTGGCTGCCGCATAACCCCTTATTCTACTTCCTGTACGCATGCAATATCCAATCTGTAGGGTGCATATGCTATGTAATAGCAAATAGAGAATATCTCTAAGATCCCCATTCTTACCTATGCGTTCCAATCTGCTCTCTCGAGTCTTAGATTTGGGCTTTAGACTACTCTCCCAAGTATGTCTAAATGATGAATGATGCGCTCATAGGACAAGGTAACTGCATGAACTCTGCTGACCTAAGATTGTTCCTATCTCTAGTGACCAATGCATACATTGCTTAATGCGACCAACCACTTACCCTCTCGAGCAGTTGGTTGTTGCTGACTTTACTCATAGACAAGCAATGCGTTAGCCTATAGACAGGCGTTGCTGCAACTTCACACTAAGCAGATAAGGTTACTCATACACTCACGCAACGCACACCTCTCGGTGGGTTGCTACATGTTTCATATCCCTAATCCACATGACTAAGTATGCGATACCCAAGCAATCCCACTAAGTGTTGCAATGAAAGTAAAGATGCTAAGCAAAGAAGATGGAGATGGAGTCGAAGGAGACAGAGAGATGCATTGAAAAATAAATTGCATTAATTCCTTAATCACAAAATGTCATACAATACAATATGAGAAAATAAAGGGAAACGAAATAACCGGCTAGAAGCAAAGACTTGCTTCCAGCGGATGTGCGTCAAGGCTGCCGGTGATATCATGGATGGGCGGAGGAGCTGACTCTCTCGAGATCTAGCTTCGATCAAAGGCTCCGGTCGTCACTCGGAATGGATGAAGGAGGTGAAGAACTCTCAAACGTCTTCTCATGCATTTTGTCTGGATCGCAGGGGTAATCCCCGGATAACTTGAATTTTTGCTCGTCGTCTTCTATTTATAGAGCTTGGGTCGCCGACAACATTAATTGGACTGCTCTGAGTCTGACATTTGGTGTGTTAGTCCTTTCTGAACCTCTTCCACTAACGACGTGGTAGGTGAAATGTCAACATCATCTTTTGGTTTTTCTCGAGGTAGATGCGTTGATGCATTCATTCCACCAACCTTGTATTGCTCCCATTAGTATGCGTTGTCGCGTAGTCGCAATCATTCAATGACCGCATTTTCTTAATACCACAACTCTACACGATGACCGCAATCGTTGGACGAGCGCAACTCCCATGCGATGGACGCATACAATTGATTACCGTAACATCCATGTGTTGATCGACGCGTTCGACTTTGCGATGGAGTGTTTCTCCGCATGCGATCGTCTATGCGGTGGTCCGGTTTCCGCGTTTGCGTCCATTTCCTGTTTTAGCTACAAAAATAGAACATTGAACGCATAATAACGGGTTAGATGAGATTCAACATGCTGATCGATGCAAACTCATTTTCTCATGAATTCCTAGCACAATTTCCGCATATTCTGCTTAACAACCTTCGTAATTCTAAGTAAAAGGCCTAAGATGACATGTATTTCTACATGTCATCACACTCTCAAACTTAAAATCATGCTTGTCCTCAAGCATGCGTTATACTCAAGAAATTCTAACTTACCTTCATGCTTTCCTTTGCGATGACCAGCTTCTCAGAATATAATTTACACACACCTCTGACCATCGCTGCAAAGCTCTCCTCCACTTTGGCTGCTTCTTCAAAAAGATCTTTTCTAATTTTAGATCCAGCAAACCTTTGCTCAAAAACTTTTTATTCATTCACCGCAATTTTGCGTTTAGCTTTTGAGAATGCGTTAGTCAAAATAATTCAAAACTTTGCGATGACTTATTCAAATGTGGCGTTGAACCTGGTTACGCCCCTTGTTTTAGCTTACCCCCACGTGTGTCATGCGAGCATCCAAATTCAGTTGCGTTTCATATTCAACTCAACTCTTGTCTCGTTTGATTTGGCTTGCGCCGGACAGAGGAGTTGCGCTTTTGTGCTGATCCTGGAGACTTGCCTTCGTTTTGGCTTGCCACACGTGTGTCATATGGGCATCCAACTTCGAGCAAGTGCCTTTCACAGCTTAACTCTTATCAACATGGGTTTCCCCATTGCGTTGACAGTGGAGTTATTATTCTCAAAAACTCGCTTCAATTTTATTTTTCAAATGATCGCAATGTAATGAACGCAATTCTCCGAGACCGCTGTCACCCCCAAACTTAGAGGTTGGCAGCGTTCTGACTGCAAAGTTAAAAACAAAATTACAAGAATACGATAATAAATGTTTGAACAAAGGTTTGCATAAAATAAAACTTAAGACTTTCAAAATTTGAAGAAGCTAATAAAAGTAAAGAATTCCTTGCGTTGATTAGTTAGAATATGCGGTGAACTATACGTACCATCGTAGAAACATCGGACAACAATGCAATCGGGAAAGAAATAATTTCAAAAGGATAAAGCATACAAGATAATAGGAAAAGACCTTAGGCGAAACAACACATGCACTCGTGCGTTGGAATCCATGCGATTGAAGTCATGCATTGAAGGGTGAAAGGAATTCTTTTGTTGAACTACGAACCGAGGAGAATTATTGTTGCACCTACAAGAGAAAACGTACCACAACCAAGGAAGCAGCCATATATTCAAAATAACAATGAAAATAAAAAATAACCTATACTAAGAAAGCAAAGTAAAGATAGAGTAGAAGACGTCCCTGAAAAAAAATAAGAGTGTTGTCACTGTAAGGAGTCTTCCATGCAAGAGATTGCTCTCAACTGCTTGGGTCAAGGATCATGCCCTGAAATTTGGAACTTCCGACAATTGTTGGGCGCATGTTGGCCACCATGTTCTTAGAATTACCTTTAGCTCTTTTGCGACCGATTGCCCTTCTACCTTGGGGTCAATACTGACTTCCAGCGCATCGCCTATACTTCAATATTGTTTGCAACCTGGCCGCACAAGCTGCAATACTCCCAAGATAAAAAGTTTTATGTAGAGACACAAACTCAACAAACAATTAGCTGCCAAGTCCCCGGAAACGGCAAATTAGAAGTCAAATTATTCAATAACTAAAATCCCTTGGACGCAGTATGCGATGCATGTTCTTAAGATATGCATTCATAGTCATTTCAATGTGACAGAATTTCCACATTTACATTCACAAATACAGATATGCATTAAACTACTAAATTACCGCAATATGATGGGGTTGGCCATCATATTGTTCGCATTCGCGACCCTTTCTGCTAGTTATTCCGCCATTCTTGGTGATCCTTCTTATTGTTGTTGGAGGTCTCTTAATCTTCGTCTAAAAGTCCTCTTAATCTCCGAGTCGTAATTTGTCAGAGATTGAGAGTCTGCAAAGAAATCAAAAAAATTACCGTGAGCATTCTATTTTGCCGAAGTCCCCAGCAACGGCGCCAAAAACTTGATGCCTGGTTTTATGAAATGGAAATATGGATGATACGCGTTGATGGAATTGCGTTGTGTACTCAAGTTTCCCCAGCGAAATCCAAGTGTAAATTCCTTTGAGTTTCCTGGTAAGTCCAGGGTCGAACATAGGGACTTGTGAAAACAGTTTGCGTTGGTAATATTTATGAAGAACTTTGCGGTAATTGGATAAATAAATAAAGTGTTGGATTTGTTGTTTGCGTTGATGAAAAAGAAATAAACAAATGCGGTGGAGTTGAGAAAAGACAGTTGCGTTGATAGATGCAATGAGTATGCGATGAATGGGCTGAGAAGATCCTTAGCAAGCGTTACTTGGGAATGCATCAGACTATGCGATCATGTTACAACCATGCAGAACAAGTTATTTTTCAATGTAAATGCGATGCTCCTAAATCTAGGACGCATGTGTTGAATGCAAAATGTCCATAGAGCTCATCCCTAAGTCTCTACTCTTGTCCTATGCGATGATCCAAAATGCATGAAAGCAAGGTAACCGCATACAATCATATCCTATCTCTAGGATGCATGTGATGCGTTGATAATAAATAGTGCTCATTCCTAAGCGCCTATCTCTTGTTTATGCGTTCTAATCTGGCTCTTCCGAGTCTAGATTCTAACCTGACCTTCCCAAGTCTAGATCCTGTCCTTAGACTACCCTCCCGAGTATCTCTAATGGACGAATGAAGCATACATAAACAAGATAATTGCAAAGAATGAAGATTCCCTAGTTATGCTAGCTAAATGCTTCTCAATCCATTCAACTAATTTAGCTACTCATGCGTGAATAACAGAGAGTGAACAAATATAGAGAAGGAAATTCCATTTTTATAAATGAGTTAAGTACAAAATGACAATGGAAAGTAAAGGTAGAGAGCCTGGTAGCAATTCCTTACTGATCGAATCTTTTTACATTGAAATCTCTATTCTGATCTAAAGATATTCCCGCTTCTATAGGCGTCGGCCCTCTCTCTGTCCTTGAAGCTTCCAGCGCTCTCCTAAGCTTATCGGAACGATCTGCCGGCACAACTTCTTCCCTCACGTCCGCCTTAAAATGAAAGAAAACTAAAGAAGTGCGAACTGAAGTATGAAATTTCTAACTGCTAAACTCGTGAACTGATCAACTGGTTAACCCCTTCTCTGAAGAATGCCTTTGGTATTTATAGAGCATCCATGGTGAAAGGCGGCTTCTCTCTCCTAGTTGTACAGATGGGACAACTTTAATTCCTGACTGATACGCCGAATAATTATCATCGATAAAGTTGAATGTACTTTGTGACCGTTATCGATTGTCAACTTAATTTGGATTCGACTGTCATCAGCTTTCTGTCCCATCACTCTTAATTGGCCTTTCACCCAGATGCGCCCACCATGTTGTGCTGACCAAATTACAACGATCCTTCTTGGGCGAATGTTTGCTTGCATGATCAACGCAAAGCCTTGCAGTGAAGTTGCACTCGACCAATGAATTCCTATGTTCGCAATCTTTCCATTGCGTTAACGCATATTTTGCACAAAAATACAAAAATCAACTGTTCTAATGCGCTGAATGCATGCGACCGCAATATCATGAAAACAATGCTTAATGGATGCAAGTTAATCATATTTCATCAACGCAATCCAACATTGTTTAAGAATTTAGCACTATGATAATGTGCATTTATGCCCGTTATCACATGCTTAGAGATAAATAAACACGAGAACAAGGAAACTTACCAGTTGAAGACTTTCTTCTCAGCAAATCTTGCTCTCTCTACGAAAGAGTGCTCTCGCTCTCGTTGGAACGATAAGCTATCGTTCAGTAATACCCGATCGTCTACCACGAATGGACTCCACACGAAAAAATGAAGAAAGGAAACGACACCACCACTTGGAACCCTTAGTATTCTCGGAGTGAGAATCCAAAGAGTAGGCTATGTTCGGATTTAGTAGAGGGGAGGAGGAAAAGAGATTGTACACAACGATCAAGCATGTGGGAGAAGGCAATGTCTATCGTATAGACAAGATACTTTATCGTTTAGGCGAAGTACACGATCGTGTAGGAAAAGATAAACGAGTAAATCTTGGACACTAAGTGATCGTTTAAGAAAAGGTAGGCAATCGTATAGTAGATGCACGCGCGTGTGTAAGCGATCATCTAGTAAACACAAGCAATTATATAGGCTCTGATTTACTAAGCGATAGAAAGCAAAACACACCGTGAGCAATTAACCGTGTCCTTTTCAAAATGAAAACAATTTTCATTTTATTCTTCAGTTACGAAAATCGAATGGAACTTCCCACTAACGCATGGTTACAGAGAAGACGGCGACTAATTATCCCATAACTGTCCAATTAAAAAATAATGAATATAATCATATTATATTCATTACCCTATAGTTTAATATTATATATTAACTATAGTGTTTTCTCCTCCACTAGATATAAATCATATTTATATCCATTTTCCTCCAATTAATGTATCTCATACATCAAGTCAACCATATCATATATAATTAACCAGTTCAATCATATCATATATAATCGAACTCATTCTTGTCAATTTGTACATTTCAAACTAATCCAAAAACTGATTCTCAACTTGTATCCAAGCTACCAAGGGGACCTTATGGACCTATGGCTTGAAGCTCCAACGGTACGTGAATAACTGACTAAACTCTTTAGCCATGAGATCCACCATCCATTAACTGCCAGGCATTCCACTAAAGACCGACAGCTGAACTCTTCTTACCACAGATATATTTCTGTGTCCATCGGATATAACCAATCATCAGTACGATAATCCTTCACAGATGCTTGTAAGTACAGTTGGGCCAATTTACCATTTTGCCCCTATAGTTACATCTTACTCCTTTAGTACCACTGAACCCTCTAATGAATAATACAACATAGTCCAACTATGTGTGGACACCTCTCGGGTCATAAGAAGGTGTGTGGCGCCACATCATTCAAGCCCTAGGATCAGCCCTCAAGAGAGCAATCTATCTACTTACCCCTGTTTCGGGGAAGGAGTGAATTCCATCTTATGTAACTGAGTTCCCAACTCCCAAATCAAATGAACCCCAAAGTTGTAGGTTTGAGTCGGCGACCTGGCCACTCGCACCCCTGCAAATCAAAGAACCGTCCTCAGTGGCAGGAGTTCCCAACTCACTCAAGATTGAGGTCATGTTACCTATGGTCATCACTTAAGACATGATCCACTTGTATGTCACCACATACATGCTTAAGTTACATAATGACAACCAAGGATTTTAGTTTATTAGTTTGTGGTAAAGCAAATAAAACATCCAATGTGCAAAGTCAAGTAGTGAAGAAAATATCAAATATTATACATCACAAGCGTTCATACAAAATGTGTTTACAAACTACAGGACACGAGACTTTAGGGCATCATCCCCAACAAAAATAGCACAAAATAGATAATTTTGTTTCGATCAGAGTAGCACCGTGACCGATAAAAAACTCACACCCTTCAGACTGACTTGCTCTAAAAATGAGAACGGAAGAAAGAAAGGGGGTGAGAGAGAATATGAAGAATTGAATTGTGTCTAAATGCCAAAAAGCTTGCACCTTTTATAAGTCTCGAGGGTCATTAGAAGACGACACAGAACGCATGACCAATGAACGTGCAGTTGTACAAAATGCACAGAAGTCTTGACTGGTGCCCTCTGCTTGCAACACGTGGAGCTGTTGAATGAAGAATTAAATAAAAATAAAAAGTAAAATAATAATAATAATTTTTCTTTTTTGCTTGCTTGGACGGACGACAATGTGTGCGTGTGGGATGTCCACCATACTAATATTTGGCTATCTCCTCACTCTCTCTAAAACATGGGTACCCCATGGGGCCCAAACCCATAACCCAAGGTAGGAATATAAGAAGGAGAATCATCTTTCAAAATTAAATAATGTGGGATTCTCAACTAATTTTTTTTTTCTTTTCTTTTAAAACTTGAATTTTCACCTACAAATCTAAATCCGTTAGTCATTTTCTTTAAAGATCTTATCAAGTTGATCTTAATAAACTGAACTAACAATCTCTGTATTTCAAAACTATTGTTTGTTTATTTTTCCTTTATGAAATCAATTATCTAATTTTTTTTCAAAGATACCGTATTTTTCATTTTTCTTCCTTCTAATTTGAGGCTATTTTTTGTATACTTTTCATTTAAAAAAATTGGTCGATTAATAATTTGTTATTATCTTTTTTTTTTAAAAAAAAAAAGAATTGGTTGTCTATTTTTCAATACCTATGTTTAAACTTAACGATTTGTTTAGTTATCTATAAACTTATTCTTCTTAATGATATCACATTGTTTAAACGACTCAAAGTTGCAATTCTGTTCTTCTCCACTCTCTTCAAGATGTCTTCAAGATGTCAAAAATAATAGATGAATTGGTGTGTACTTACAAATTTGAAAATAGAACAAAAACTATAAAAAAAACAGTAAATTACATTAAATCACTCTCTTTTTCTGCTATTTGCAGAAAAAACTACAAAAGCATGTAAATAGAGCAAATTACATTAAATTACCCTCTCTTCTCTTTCAAAAAAAAAAAAGAAAAAAAAAAAGAAGCCCTCTAACATTATCATGAAGTCTTTCCAATAATAAATTCCTTGAACCTTGAGAACTTGAGCAAAAAAAAATGTCTATATTTTTAAATTTCCAACTTTATGTCGATCAAGTTTCTGAAATTTTAAAAGTGTATATATAATAGATTCTTAGAATTTAACTTTTGTATCCAATAAATGTCTAAATTTTTCAAATTTGTATTTAATATGTTCTTGATCCATTTGACCCCTTTTTAATAAGAAATTCACATATCTACCGAGTATAAAATCTAGATGGTTGTTTTCCACTGGATATAAAATTTTATTTTATATTTCATCAACATTTTTTTCTAAGAAAACCACATCCACCAACAACCACCATTGGTGACCATCTTTGATGACTATCTCCAAGGATTAACTCCGACGACCAACTCTGATAGTCAACGTCGACAACTAATTTGGCAAACTCATTTCGATGATCATCTCCAACGACCAACTCCAACAACCAACTCCAGGAAAGACTACCTCTGACTGGCAGCTCCAAGACCAACTCTAATTTTTATAAGTTCTTTGATTTAACCTCTTAAAAACCATGTTTTTTGGTTCGGTCTACGATTTCTTTTAAAAACTAACTAAACCGAATGAAACCACCATTTAAAATTAAATGTTTTAAATTTTTTTTTTTGTACGGTTGACCTTTTCATAAGGGTCTTTATGATTGATGAACCATCCCCCACAATACACAGAAAATCTTTTGTCAAAACGCACTATCGCATTTTATAACTTATTGCGTTAAGGATTACCATGTTTATTGTAGCCCTAATGTGATGGTCATACTACAAGAAAACCGTGATACCATGACATTTAAAAATTGTTATATTTAGAATTCATGATAGTTATTTCTTGTCGTGGTATCCTCTGTAAAGATATGATGTCAATGAAAATTTTCAAAAAATGTCATAATTGAGTTTTAAAGGGCAACAAATAATTATCACTAGTGAACAATTACTAACAATGATAAACCGTCATTGTCAAGTTTAATATGACATGTTATCATTGTCATCAATTAACTCAAAATTAGTTAATTTATGTAGGATTTCAGGTAATGATCATAGTTATAAAATATCTAAAAGGAATATATAGTGACATTTTATAACTGTGATCATTACCTATTGTCAAGGATAAATGGACCATGACAATTTTCAGTGTCATTGAAATTTGAATCAAGACAAATTTTGCATGTCAAAAAATATTATATCATGATATATTTTAACTATCATGGAATTTAACATTTTTACACTTTTGTAATGTCAGTAAGATGCACTTTTTTATAGTTGTTATTTCTGTTAACCTTGTCATTACATATAAGATTTTCATAATGAATTAATGCTTTTCAACTCCAAGAACACAAATATAAAATACTTTCATATATATAGAAAATTAGCATAAAGTTGATAATATTTTTACACAAATGATCAACTAATAACCATTAATAAAAATTTTACAATAAACCACATGAAATTACATTTCAATCAAAATTTAGCTATTTAACCCTACAAAAAATCATATAAATATATCAATGCTCCATGTTTTTTTTTTCTCCAATAAATTCTTACAAAACCTGTTAAGAAAATTTTTAAAAAATCATGTTAGAGTTCAACTTTACCCATCAATATTGATAATAATAACAATATAACAAGGTTTTACCTTTCCAATGTTAACAATTTTCCAATACATTGATCTTGCCCAAAACATGGAGTTCATAACCTATATCCATAAGTATGAACACCCATAATCAAATTGGGTAAAGGTTTTATACAACACTGATATAATATCCTATACTCGCAATTCATCCATGTCAACAATCATAACAATATTCAACAAAATTCTCCAAAATGGTAGTAAACATGTAATACTCGACAACAAATAGTATCATTCTTTTTCTTCTTATTATTATTTTCTTGGGAGGGGGGAGGGGGGTATACAAATGAAAAATGTAAAAACAGCCACGTACCTATTGAGCACCAATAAGTTGTCGAAAAATGACAAAAGAGATCCCGTCAACCTATACATTTCTTTGGATAATCATCACAAATTCTTCATAGAATAAAAAGTCAATACTCAATTGGTCTACATATATAGCAATCTAAGTGTTCTTATATATCATTCAAGTGTTAAACTCACCACTTTATTGGTCTTAATTCTCCCTACTGTGTGAATGTACATGTATTTCTTCTCGAAAAAATCATTTACAACAAAATGTAGTCCAAAAGCAACAAAAAACAGCAAGTACCACATATCATGCCAAAAAAACAATGTGCGATCCTACAAACTCAACCCATTTAGATCACACACAATCAATGTTATCTTGTGTATAAGTAGATGGTGCACCTTTCATCTGTATACAAGAAAGTGGATCTTAATGTTGGGTTTTATGTCCTAAAACTCGTGGTTTGTAAACAATAAAACTTATTCTGAAAATTCAATCCAGTTGTTATTGAATATATTGTTTTTTAGAAATCCAATAAACCTAAGTCCCTTGACTATTATATGAGTACTTGAACTTAATGTGGAGACATACAAGTGGATCAGGTTTGAGTAAATAGTCAAAATGATCTATAGTATATGAATAAGGTTGGGTACCTTATTCTGGTAATACTATTGGATGCGGCCTACTCTGTAGTTGTAAAGTGCTACAAATGAAGTGATCCTAATTCGTTCATATTGGGACAAAAGGAGTGGGGTTGTCCTGTGCAAATGAGTTTTGTGCAAGATCGGACCATGAAACCAGTCACTCTTACTTTATAACACTTTTTACTATTTAAGATTGACTATTTCAAAGTGATGACCTAGGTAACTTGACCTTAATCCTGAGTTAACTATGAACTTCTGTTTGTTCGGGATTATCCTTTGATCTGCAAACGGTGAGAGTAGACCAACTGACCAGTTGGGAACATAGGGTGCAAGAGGGAATTCACTCCTACCCTATTAGGGTTAGTAGAGAGGTTGTTCCCTTCAAGTGCTGATTCTGGGTCTTGAACAAGAGGCCTAACCCTCTCATTGGCCCAAGAGGGATTCAATTTGTTGATTGGATAAAAAATCAATTGTTCATTAGGGGATCAGTGGGACTTAAGGAACAAGAGGTAATTTCAGGGGTAAAACAGAGATTCGACCCAGCCGTTATTACGAGCGACCTGTGAAGGGTTAACTTACTAATCATGGTTATATCGAGTGGACATAATATATCTACAGTGAAGGGAGTTCAGCTATGGGCTTTAGTGGAATCACCCATTAATTAAAGAATGGGGATTAGATTGGTCAAAAGAGTTTAGCTGATTAATCTCAGATCATTGGAGCCCATGATCTGCAGGTTCGCAAGATCCCCCTACTAGCTCGTAAATGGATTAGCTCTAGAATAACGTGATAAGTTAATTTGAAGTGTTCAAATTAGAATTAGATGAAATTGGAGAAATACTATTTAAATATGATTTAAATATTTGAAGATAGAATTGTGTAAAAATCAATTTAATATTTGATATTAAATTAATTAGAATTATTTAAATTGTTTAAATAATTATTTATTAATTTTATTAAGAAAATTAATTTGTGAAATTAATTTTGTAAAATTAATAATATTTTCAATTTTATTAAATAAAATTGATTTATAAAATCAATTTTGATAAAATTGAAAAAGAAAAGAAACACATAAAAGTTGGAAAATTGATTTTCCATTGTCTTCATGTACTAGCTCACCAACAACCAACTTTAACTCTTCATTAACTCCAAACATGAGCTGCATCTCATATAGCAAATCTCTTTGCATGAATGTCTGCAATATATTGAAGAGATTGGAGTGTTTTGAAGGTAATGCAACCAAAAAATTTTTTGTGAAAAATTCGTGAGAGAAGAAGGTTGTTCTTCTGCTGGGTTGCTGTTGTGAGCTTCTCCAAATTCCCTTAATTTCAGCTTATTTTGAATTCCACTACTCAATCTTGAGTACCAAAGGATAGTAGGGAAGATCTTGGGTGGTCTACTACAAGATTCAGTGGAGATTTGCAACTGGTTTAAAACTTAAAGGAAGTTCTTCAAAGGTATGTCATGAAACCCATTTATTTCTATTGAAGCATGTTTTCTTTTCTGCCAATATTAATGAATTAGTGTACTTATGGATCCTGATTTCTTCCACTGCACATTGGTAACTTCCAACACTTAACTTATGCCACTAAATTTCTAGTTCAAATTATTTGAAGTTCTACAGTACATACCTGAAGGAAACCAGACATGAGGATTTCCATGAGCAGTGGAAGGATCGTTCCAAATTCTATTCGAAATTGAACACAAATAATTACAGTCACAAAACGGAAACTAACAGGTCATGCACAACGAAATTACAACATGCTTTTAAGAATGTCAAGGGATAGAGTATGTGTACCTTTGAAGAACCAATCTTCAAACTCCCTCAAACAATCTACAAGCGTTCATAGCACAACAACACGAACACAATGACCGGTGCACAACACGATCAACAGCACGAACACAATGAACACGAACCCAAAGAACGACCTCCAGATCCTCAAAATCAATCGAGTTGAGTGAGGATACTACCACAATGGTTACCTTGGTATTCTCAATGTGAGAATCTAGAAGTTGTGGGCTCTGTATGAACTTGGTTAGAGGAAGAGACAAGAGGACAATGATCATGTAGACGATCGAGTAAGTAGGAGATGACACAGTCTATCGCATAGACGAATGCTCGATCGTGTAGTAAATAGCAGCCTATCGTATAGACAATGCCACACGATCGCTTAGCTACGACCAGCTGATGAACTATCGTATAGTCAAAATGTGCACGATCGTTTAGTCTCTCTATGAGCTATCGCTTAGTGAAACAATTTCTCTTGATAGCTTTTCCGTGAGTTTCTTTTTGAATCGAGTCACTACTAATTTTAGGAATTTGTTTTTTCTTTTATCTCACGTTTACCACAAAACTACCAATAATCTCTCACTCAATTAATTATTAGAGAAAAAATGATAATTATCAAATAATAAATATTATTATAAATAAATATGATAACCAACTTACCATATTATATTTATAACCTATAGTTTTAATATTTCATCTCATGAAACATATAAACTATAGTTCTTTTGGTACTTAATGTAAATCATATTTACATTAATCCTCCACTTGATGTATCACATACATCTCACCAATTATATCATATATAATTGATTTTCCTCTTGTCAATTTGAACAATTCAAACTAACACCAAGAACTGATTCTTAACTTGAATCCATTGAGCTACAAGGGGACCTTATGGACCTGTAGCTTGAAGCTCCAACGATACGTGAATAATTGACCACACTCTTTAGTCACGGGATCTACAATCTGTTAACTGTCGAGCACTCCACTAAAGACCAACAGCTGCACTCTCCTTACTACAAATATATTTTGGGTCCATATCAATCAATCAACAGTGCGATAACCCTTCACAGATCACTCGTAAGTACAACCGAGCCAATTTACCGTTTTGCCCCTGTAGTTACATCTAACTCCTTAAGTACCACTGATTCCTCTAATGAACATAAGTCATAATCCTACTATAACTGAGTTCTCTCTTTCAAAGAGAGGATGTGGCCATTATGTTCAAAGCCCGGAATCAACCCTTAAGAGAGCAATTTATCTACTTATTTCCGCTGCAGGGAAAGAGTGAATTTCATCTTGTGTAACTGAGTTCCCAGCTCCCCAATCAGACAAATCCCCAAAAAGGTAGGCTTGTTGAGTTGACAATCTGGCCACTCTCACCCATACTAATCAAAGGACCGCCCCTCAAAGGTAGGAGTTCCCAAAACACTCAGGATTAAGGTTATCACCTATGATCCTTTAGGTGAGATGTAAGTCTCAAGTATCAACGATGTTATATAAAGAGACCAATCATCTCGTGGTCCGGTCTTATACAAACTCTTTGTATAGGACACTCCTGCTCGCGTGTCTCTACATGAATGGTCAGGATCAGGGCATTTGTAGTAGCTTACAGCACTTGTAAACCTCTACAAAGCGGGCTGTATCCGTAGTGTCACCAGGATAAGATCCCTCCTATATCCTTATAGTACAAACCTTTTAGGTTATCACTTAAGGCATGGTTCACTTGTATATCTCATATATATGCTTAAGTTTACATACAATAACCATGGATCTTTGTTTATTGGATATGAGTAAATGCAAAATAAAATAACTCTTATTTTTTTTCAGAGGGTCCATCCAGAATACAACACCTTTTGTGTAATCAACAACTACAAACTCCAGTAATTGCTATATGTTTAAATAAACATAGAAGTTGTTAGACTAATGATACTAAACTATGTATGCCCAATTTCTACACAACATACCCCGAATTATAAGAAAATATGAGAAGTTGATTTCAATTTGTTCATAGTAATCTAGCATTCAACACTTGCACATGTGATTCTTTGTAAGTAGATATTGAAATAGAACCAACGTCCAAGAACTTGTACAAATGCAGATTATTGAACTTGTCAACAATTTTGTATAAGTACCTATGAATGTAATAATCACAATGAATAATTATTCAACCCAATTTGTAATCCTAAGATAGTATTATATTAATAATGTGACTTACATCATGTACACATCGAGGCAAGGTGTTGATATTGGACACATACAGCAAAAATCACGGAGCATGTTAAGCAATATGCAAAATTTTACTTGGATCCCAAATATGCCAATAGGTACTTTCATCTGGATTGGTGACTTAATATACTCAAGTTCTCGAAGCAAACAACGTAGATTTCTAGATCTTTTGAGAACTTCTTAACTTTCTTCTATCACACATTTTAACATTAGAAATAATCTATACTATCATATATAATATCATCCAATCGAAAACACATTACCTGGTGGTGAACGATGGTGAGTATTGACTAAAATATAAAAACAAAGGTTTAAAATAAAATGAAAGTAATTACTTCACCACAACTGTTTGGCTCCGAAAGTGGCAACTCTGGTATGAAATCGATTATTTGACTATGACCGTCCCAAATCAGTGGTGAACGACAGTGAGTATCGATGGAGGATGACCAGCGAGTATCGACGGAGAACGATGAGCGAAACAGAGAAATGCTGAAAAGCATTCGTGGAGCTGATTGATTCGACTCACTGAAAAGCGTTCGATATAGAAATAGGAAAACGAAGAAACGTCGAGGATGTGCGATGAGGGTAGGGGAAATGCTCGATATGGATATGGAAATAGGGAAACGAAGAAATGTCGAGGCTAATTGTTTGGCTTTGCAGTTCAACTGGCCGACGAGGGTAGGGGAAACGTCTACTTCAAATTCTTGAAAATAATGTTAAATTAGGGTTTTAGTATATTTTTATCAAAAAAGTTAATTATTAATTATACTTAGTGACAGTTAATAAATGTCATTAATTGATGACATTTTAAAACTGTCACGAATTATAAGAAAATCGAAAACTTCCGCTTTTTCTTACCAAAAATGTGAATTTTCACATTTATGACACTTTTTCCTTCCCCCCTCTCAAATCTACTATATAAATATATGTCATCGTTTAGAAAATCAGTGCCTATACGATAGTGACTGCATGATCGCTTACATATACGATATTGCTAAGCGATCGCATACCAATTACACCGTTGCGCGCTATTATCTAAACGATCATTTACCTTTTTCCTAAGCGATCGTTTAGCTCCCGGTATTTACTAAACGATCGTCTATACGGTCGCTTAGTTTTTCCTACGCGATCGTTCGGACGATCGCTCACCTTTTTCCTACACGATCGTTTAGACAATCGTTTACCTTTTCCTACACGATCATATAGACGATCGCTTACTTTTTTTTACACGATCGTATACTTCACCTAAACGATCAAGCATCATGTCTATGCAATAGACGACCTCTTCTCCCACTTACTTGATCGTTGTGTACGGTCTCTCTTCCTCCTTCCCTCTACCAAATCCGAACAAAGCCCACACTTTGGATTCTCACTACAAGAATACTAAGGGCTCTAAGTGGTGTTGTCTTTTTCGTTTGCTTCTGTCTGAGAGGTGACTGTTTGAGGTAGACGGTTGGGCCTCAGACTCGCTGTGAAGAAGAAATTTTCATCTAGTATGATTTCTTCATCTGAAATGTATATGCGATAATTCTATCATAATAAATTGGAAAGATCCGCTTCCGCTTGTAGGTAATCTTGAATAAGAGTTCCTTCAAGACTAGCAGCTTTATTTCGTTCAGCTGTTAGCCTATTAGATGATGTTGAATAGTAAAGGTATCACCCATCTGATAGACCATGGTAGTCAAGTTTGCCAAATCCTTTTGAACTTCTTTAATTTCCTCCTTAAGAACTTTGTATGATTTGAAATGGTGATTTTTGGAGGACTTATGTTGCATATTTGATGATTCATCTTGTCATTTCTTACCATTCTCCTAGTTAGTTTGAACCGGCCTACGTGATTGGGCTCCATAGCACGATGCTAAGTTACATGCTGCTCTTATTCACCAACATGGAGTCCATTAGATAGAGGGTTTTCTTGCTCCCCAATATGCTGGTCCAATCCATCGTGCTCCCTTCCCCCTCTCCTCTCCCCCCCTCCCGAAGGACTCATAGGTATCGAGAGAGTGATCATGCCCCTCAACCTTCTCAATCCTACTTCCTTCGACATCATGGATCACCTCTTCAATCCTTATTCCTTCCAATGGGTCCTCCTTGTACCTTATCTCCTCTGCACTTAGTACAAGTCTCGTCAAAACAATAGTCTGTACATAAGTGATTGAGTAAGTTAGAATGCATGAAACTATGATAAATGCAAATAATTACTAAGCGACCGATTACTTACTTTTTTGAGCTGAAACACATTCTTACTCAACAGTTTATAAGATGAAGCACAAGAATAAGTTTATTTAAGAATTCTAGGAATTGCAACCTTGCTGACTTTGGTGGCTATGAACTTACTTGACGTGGATAAAATTTCGTAAGCCCAAACCTATAATATGGGAGCCTTTATTACACATACAGTATTAACACACAGATTAAAATGAAATGGAAACAAAAATACATACCTAGAATGCAAGTACAAATCCCTTTATACAATAATATGAGGCATGATGAGCATTTTCTGCTATTTTTATCTCATGTGCCTTCTTCTTCCTCCGCATGATAGTCTTCATGCTATTCAAGGTATGTTTGAAAAAGACAGATGCCCAGTCATAATGGCTAAAGACTTCAGGGTCATCAACAATCCCAAATATCTTCACATCAAATTGGGTTTTCTTGTCTTTTTCAATCATCACTGTTTCGATGAATAATGCCAATGTAACCTTGACGACATCTTCATCATTTGTAAAAGTGAATTTCTCGAACGTATTCTCCATGTCCTTGCAAGAACTATCCTTATCATTTGGGTCCTTTGGACCAAAAATGAGTTGTTGCAGTCTCTCAGCCCTTATTTCTCTTTTTACAATTTCCTTGGTCTACCTCAACTCAATTATCAAATTAAAATCTTCTTGGGAGAATGTTACCTTCTTTCCCAATATGTTGAATGATATAACGTCTGAGTTCGCATCCGTTACCTCCCTCAACAGAAAATGGTGAAAAAGATGCCCATTAAATACAAGATCTACATCCAACAGTGGACCAAAGGCCCTTGTCCTAAACATTCTCATCTGCTCTTCTGTCAAATTATTCTTAATAACGGACGCAGTTTTATGGACTTGGCAAGAAATTATAATAGGAAAATATTTCTCAGCAGGGACGACCATCTTAGCAATCTGTAACAAACACATACATTACCAAAATAAGTAAACGATCGCATAATAAAAACTAAACGATCGCATAACAAATAACTAAAAGATCGTGTAACATAAAACAAAACGATTGGATAATAACCAACTAAACGATCACATAATAAACAACTAAACGATCGCATTACAAATGCCTAAATAATCGCGTAACAAACAATTAAACGATTGTGTAACAAACAACTAAACGGTCGCATTACAAATACCTAAACGATTGCGTAACAAACAACTAAATGATCACATTACAAATATCTAAACAATCGTGTAACAAACAACTAAACAACCGTATTACAAAAACCTAAACAATTGCGTAAATACCACTAAACGATCACACATTTTTTCTAAACGATCGTATACATTTCTCTAATCGATCATTTAAAGAATACTAAACGCTCGCGTAGGATTATTTAAGCGATCTCTTAAGAACGACTATACGATCATTTAACAAAAGCTGAGAGATCGTTTAACAAATGGTATATGCGAACCCTTTGTGAACCCTAAGTGACCGACGAGAATACTAAACGAATATCAACATGCATTCAAGGAGAAGAGTCACATATCTTTCAAAGATCGATGACGGTGGAAAATGTGTAAAACGACTGTCGATAAGGTGGCCAAACACTCGAATGAAGATGGGAGACGACGAGTCAGGTACAAGAGCAAAAACGAGAGTCAAAATCGCACAGTGAGAAAAGATGTAAGCTAAAAAGTGGGGTGAACAATGCTTCATAGCGAAGTTTGAAGAGTTTTTTAAATTGAGGATAAAATTGATATTTTACAAGGACAAAAGGTCACTCATAGATAAGTTTTTAGAAAGAGGTCATACATAGAAGAGTTTTTGCTTTTTTTGGGGGGTTATTTTACGAAATTTTCCTCCATCACCTTACTTTCTCAGTCACCTACCACAATCGGTTTGTTGCTAGTTGTAATAGTTGGTGTTGTACATTTTTTCTTCGAAAATTTTGCTCATCACTCTCGACCTCTTTATGCTACTCACTTCCTTGTCTTCTTTACATCGATATTTTTCTTGTCTTCTCGTTTCCCATACATCTATCTTCTGTCTGCAGCAAGGTTAGATGTAAAAATTGGGAGAGGAGTGAACGAGGAACATAAAATTGGGAGAGTTTCAAGGACAAACTCTCATCTTATTCAACTGCTCATCCACTCTTAAATTTCAGTTCTCAAATGGGTGAGATTGTGGATTTTTCCTAATTTATGTCTGAATTTATTTCTACTGTTAATCCAATAAATCCCACTGTTTTTAATATTGAGAAACATATTATATTATGTTCAAGGAAAAAACTATTTAAAGCATGTTCTCTCTGTTTTTAGACTTGACGCTATTCTTTTCTATATGCATCAAATGCTTAGAATTATTGCGAAACTAGTTTGTTAAATCAAGGAAAGAAACATGTCGTCTGTTCCAATACAACCCCATTTGAACCAATTGGTTCTAGCAGCGCTTGAAAAATGCAGTCAACTCAATCACCTTAAGCAACTCCAAGGCTTTCTTATTTCTCTTGGTCATTCACGAACACAATTCTTTGCCTTCAAGCTCGTTCGCTTCTGTAACCTTACTCTTGCTGACTTATGTTACGCTCGCTTCATTTTTGATCATTTAACTTCCCCAAATGTTTATCTCTATACTGCAATGATCACAGCTTATGCTTCACAACCTGATCCTAAAGCCGCGTTTCTTTTGTACCGTAATATGGTCCGCCATGGAGCCCCTCGACCCAACCATTTTATCTACCCCCATGTCCTTAAATCTTGCCCTGAGGTTTTGGAGTCCAATGGCACGAAGATGGTTCATACCCAGGTCCTGAAATCTGGATTTGGTCAATACCCAGTTGTCCAAACGGCCATTGTTGATTCGTATTCAAGGTTTTGTTCAGATCTTGGGAATGCAAGACAAATGTTCGACGAAATGCTTGAGAGAAGTGTAGTGTCTTGGACGGCCATGATTTCGGGGTATGCGAGGCTTGGGAACGTTGATAGTGCAATAGAGCTGTTTGAAAGTATGCCGGAGAGGGATGTTCCTGCTTGGAATGCTCTTATTGCTGGATGTGCTCAAAATGGATTCTTCTGTGAAGCAATTTGGTTATTCAAAAGAATGGTCTCACTGGCGCTGGAGGGTAATAATAACGAGCGTGAAAATAAGCCGAATAAGATCACAGTCGCGTCTGCACTATCAGCTTGTGGACATACCGGGATGCTTCATCTTGGTAAGTGGATTCATGGTTATGTTTTCAAAAATTACTTTGGTCAGGATTCATTTATCTCGAATGCGTTGCTAGATATGTATGGGAAATGTGGCAATTTGAAAGTTGCGAGGAGAGTTTTTGACATGATTAGTTTAAAAAGCTTGACATCATGGAATTCCTTGATAAATTGTCTTGCCCTCCATGGCCATAGTGGAAGTGCAATTGATTTGTTTGTAGAGTTGGTTCAATGTGGGGATGGTGTAAAGCCAGATGGGGTTACCTTTGTGGGTGTGTTGAATGCTTGTACTCATGGCGGATTAGTTGAAAAAGGGTACTCATACTTTGAAATGATGAGGCGGGATTACGACATCGAGCCTCAGATCGAACACTTTGGGTGCTTAATAGACCTTCTTGGCCGTGCAGGGCGGTTTGAGGAAGCAATGGAAGTTGTGAGAGGCATGAATATTGAACCAGATGAGGTCGTATGGGGTTCTTTACTAAATGGATGCAAAATCCATGGCCGTCCAGATTTAGCTGAATACTCAGTGAAAAAGTTGATTGAGATGGATCCAGAAAACGGCGGTTATAGAATTATGCTAGCAAATATATATGCCGAGCTTGAAAAGTGGGATGAGGTTCGCAAGGTTCGGAAACTTTTGAAGGAGCAAAACGCTTATAAAACACCAGGTTGCAGTTGGATTGAGGTTGATAATCAGATTTATCAGTTCTATTCTTTTGACATGACACATCCCAGTGCAGAACAAATATACAAAACCTTAGAAAGTATGATCAGCTTTATGTAAAAAAGAAAATGACGATTTGACATCAGATTGGAGCACTTTCTACATTTCATTCTAATGCTATTGGTAATTACAATTTATCATATGAGAAAGTCGAACCACAGAGGATCGTCAAGCTCTACCGAGCTCCTCTCCTTTCAATGGCACAGTCTTCTTTGAGGTCAGTAAAAAAAAAAAAAAAAAAAAAAAAGGTTAATGAAAGAAGTCTTCTCTATTCTAAAACTTGATCTGTGCTATTGTTTCCAAGTACTACAAGCACAATTGACAACAGGTGCAAAACAAAAGGACAATAATTGGAGGCAATTGATTGATAGGCTTAGAGATCAATGCAAGCAACTTTGAATGAATTGTGCCTTCTTTATATGCTTGAGTTGACCCTTTCACAGCATAGAAGCTAGTAGTATAGTTCAATTGCTGTTGATAAAATTGCCCGAAGAAGATTTTTTGGAGTTCTGTGAACAAATTAATGACTGTGAGCTATTTCTATGAAGTTGAAAGGTATGTGACTGTTTTAGTTATGTCTACCAAGTTGTTCATGGAGATCTATTAGTGCATAAGTTTGAAGAATTGACATCTCAACGGTGAAGTATTCCATCTGGGAGACTATTTTGTATCAATGCTTTTGATGAGTTACAAAGAACCTGTATCATTTGTAGAAGGCTGAAATTTTTTGGCTCGATTTTATTCCTTTGATGCCCTTTGGAGGGGATAATCACATTTTCTTTTATGTGAAAAGGGAGAGATTTTGTATCATTTATGGATGATGTTATTTCTTATTTCAGCCTTTCTGGTGGACGCTAAACAAGTCTGTTTGTAAGTACAATATTACTAATTAATGATCAGGCCATTTAATAGGCATTGGAAAATTTTTAGTTCTACCGTAGTATGTAGTTATTTCACTCATATCTTGTCACATCCCTCTTGAGTTGACCCCTCGAACTCGAAAGGAAGTGTGAAGACCACAGATATTAAGAACATGTACTATCTAGGAATTTTTTTTTCTTATTTCACTTTTTTGTTTTTCTAAAAACACAAAACATAACCATACTACTTTAGTCAAGAGTGTTTTTATACAATACATTAATGATCATCAAATTATACACTTTCAATACCATGTGTCTGAACCCTCTTGATACAGCTGTCAAGACAGAATGATTTCCGCAATCACCCGTCGACTAGTTCTAGGTCAATTCCATCACCCTCTTTTGACACCTAAGGAGAGGGGGAATTAAAAAAAAAAAACATTTGGAAAACATGAGTGAGAGTGCTCAATGAGTGGTAAGTTCAAATTAAATATTATTTACTTTCAAACATTTTTGGGAAAGCAATATCACAGCATAAACGACCATACAACATATATATATATATAGTTAAAAAATAAGACAAGGTTGGCATGATCACATAATCCTTCAATTACATAACAAATCCCATAAATTGGTTTGAGGAAATAATTTTCAGTACTCCAAACAACCCGTCGAATGTGCACATGTCGACTATTCTTGCTAGACATACTGGGGTACGTCGATAATCCTAGTCAGACATACTGATAATTTCAGTCCAACTTCCACAAAATAGGGTACAATTTCCAGTTTCCATCCAAACCAAAATGAACAAACATCCAAATTAAACTCAAAGAGTAAACAGTTATCCAAACAAAAGAACAATAATGATGATTCATGAATTTAAAAAAAAAATTTGGAAAACATGAGTGAGAGTGCTCAATGAGTGGTAAGTTCAAATTAAATATTATTTACTTTCAAACATTTTTGGGAAAGCAATATCACAGCATAAACGACCATCAAACATATATACATACAGTTAATAAATAAGACAAGGTTGACATGATTACATAATCCTTCAATTACATAGCAAATCCCATAAATTGGTTTGAGGAAACAATTTCCAGTACCCCAAACAACCCATCAAATGTGCACATGTCGACTATTCTTGCTAGACATACTCTGGTACGTGGATAATCCCAGTCAGACATACTGACAATTTCAGTCCAATGTCCCCGATATATGCTAATAATACTTGGGGTACAATTTTTCAGTTTCAAACAAAACCAAAACAAACAAACATCTAAACCAAACTCACAGAGTAAACAGTTATCCAAACAAAAGAACAATAATGATTATTCATGAAAACATGTATTTTCAGATCATGTCAAATTTATCAAATTAGTACAAATATATAATACATCCAACCATTCAACAACATAAGCCACTCACAATTTCTCCTTATTAGTTTCT
The DNA here is from genome assembly GCF_027475165.1 of Benincasa hispida. Taxonomy (NCBI): domain Eukaryota; kingdom Viridiplantae; phylum Streptophyta; class Magnoliopsida; order Cucurbitales; family Cucurbitaceae; genus Benincasa; species Benincasa hispida. Next base: position 1,787,532 of record NC_143483.1, read on the forward strand.
CAGAAAATTCTTTAATCAGCATCTTGCCCTATTTCTCTTGAATTCCTCCTCTTTCAAAGAAATTCTAAATTAGTTCATAATTCCTCCAAAAATTTCAATTTATTCACAAATAACTTTAAAAGTTAGAAAGACCAGCTTATCCCCTAAAAATAGGCTTAACTTTTCCAAAACAGCTCGTTAGAGGTTATTTTGGCAAGCTGATGGGCGTTCGCTTGCAGGGTGGCCGTGTCTGGGCGCGCAAATGGGCAAGGACGAAAATAGATGGGCGGCAGACCTCGTATGGGGCAGCACTGGGCGGTGAGATACACACAATGCGTGTCGAGATGCGTTCGTATACGCTGTCGTGTGTCCATCCGGATGCGTCTAGCGCGGGTGCGTGCGCGAGCGCTTATGGTGGCAAGGACGCGGGACAGGTGGAATGCGTCCTTATACACTGTAGTGCGTCCGTCTAGATGTGTCTAGCGCGGGTGTGTGCGCGAGCGCTTATGTTGGCAAGGACGCGTGACAGGGCTAGATGCTAGGCCTATGCGATCAGCTGGCCATTGGATTTCTAATGCAAGATCCTCTTTCTTTAGGACTTTAATTGAGACGGCAGCCAGGGACCTCTCACTATACTTTCTTCTGAGGAATCTCTTACCAAAATTACTTAAATGGCACAAGTGGATTGTGAGAGTTGTTCGTCCCAACCCGCCCTATTTATAAGCATCTAAAGTTTTTTCCAGTTTGACACTTTCAACCTAATTGCATGTCAATGTGCCTTCACCTCGTGCTGCCCACGCCAACCCTTTGCCACAATGGTCTGAAGTGTCTTCCTTTCCCTTAGCCACGTATATACTTCACTTTGTATGTCTTCTCGTACGCCCACCTTAACTCTTTCCATTCCATCCTTAAATTTTCAACTGACAGCTCCTAGTTTCACTCCGTCCAACACTTAGCTAGTGCATCACCCACCTTTTGTCCCTCAAATCACAATTTAACAGCCCAAAACCTTGGATTTCTCAAGATTTATACAAAATAACCAAGTGCTTCCTTGCTTGCGTCTGGCTATTACTCGATGCGCGATGGTCCCGACTTGATACACGATAGCCATTTCTTGATGCATAATTGCTTCTACTTGGTGCACGATGGCCTTCATCGCAAACTCATGTGCTTAACCCTTCCACTTAGGTTGTCGCATACAACACATCCAAATGGCAACCATCACGCCTAGGTCACTCTTGCTATATGCGCTCAGGAGGTTTCCCCAACCTTAAAACAACCTAGCCATCGCATGGCTTTGTCGCTCGCTCAACGCCTTGCGCTCATCGTTTTACGCTCAACTATGTGTTTTGATGACAAAAATTTAAGATTACCAAATTGTCGAGGACTTGATAACTAAAGTTCCATGAATGCATGTTCTTAAAGTATGCGTTGATTATCATGCATTGGTGGTTATGCGTTAGAATGAACTATGCGTTAACGAATGTATGCAATGACCATGCGTTCCTGTCACAAGTTTTCTTGCACTCACGCCAAGTATAACGCGAACGCAAGTTTCTCGGGTGATCCGAGGTCGAACTCAGGGACTTGTAGTTAGACGAATGTGGTAATGTACATGCGGCGGTTGAATAAAATAATAATGGAGGGATTTCTACGCTAACACTACTCCTACTCCTAAGTAACAGACAATGCAATGTGAATAAGAATGAGAGGTAGAGACACGACAACCATTGACAGGGAGTAAATGGATGAAAAAATAGATAAAATGTGGAGATGTCTTCATTGCAGCCCTTAAGTGTGACTGCAAGGGCAACCTTAGTCAATGCAAGCTATACGATCATGCTACACACACTTGAGCCTAATTCTAGGACGTATGCGATGTATATGCGATAGTGTTGGGAAGCCTATGCCTGCCTAAACCTCCATAACCCGCTCATGTGCTCTCACCACATACCACCGTATCCTACTTCCTGGACGCATGCAATATCCTCTCCATAGGGTGCATACGTCGTGTGATAGCAAACGAAGCTTATCTCTAAGTTCCCCATTCTTGCTTATGCATTCCAATCCGCTCTCTCAAGTCTTAGATTTGGATTTTAGACTACTCTCTCAAGTATGCCTAAATGATGAATGATGCACTCATAAGACAAGGTAACCACATGAACTTTGCTGACATAAGATTATTTCTATCTCTAGTGAACAATAACTTACATTGCTTGATGCGTCCAACGACTTACCCTCCCGGACAGTTAGTTGTTGCTAACTTTACTCATAGACAAGCACTGCGTTAGCTTCATACTAAGCAAATAAGGTTTACTCACACACTTACGCAACGCACACCTCTCGGTGGTTTACTACATGCTTCATATCCCTAATCCACATGACTAAGTGTGTGATACTCTAGCAATCTCACTAAGTGATGCAATGAAGTTATGGATGCTAAGTAAAGAAAGATGGAGATGGAATCGAAGGAAACACAGAAATGCATTGAACACATCATGTATTAATTCTTTAATCACAAAATGTAATATAATACAATACAAGAAAAGAAGAGAAAATGAAATGACTAGCTGGAAACAATGTCTTGCTTCTAGCAGATGTGCGTCAAGGCTGCCAATGGTGCCATGGATGGGCGGTGGAGCTGACTCTCTCGAGGTCTAGCTCTGGTCGAAGGCTCCGGTCGTCACTCGGAATAGAAGAAGGAGATAAAGAACTCTCAAGCTTTCTTCTCACGCATTTGTTTGGATCACAAGGATCCACCCTAAGGCGAACCTCAGGCAAAAACCTTGGATAAATTGGACTTCTGCTCAGCGGCTTCTATATATAGAACTTAGATCACCGACAACCTTTATGGACTGCTCTGATTCTGATATTCGCGGCGTGTTAGTCCTTTTCTGAATCTCTGCTGCTAATGGCATGGTAGGTGAAATGTCAATATCATCTTTTGATTTTCCCAAGAGATGCGTTGATGCGTTCATTCCACCAACCTTGCGTTGATCCCTCTATTATGCGTTATCGTGTAGTGACTGCATTCACTTAATACCGCAACTTCTACACGATGACCGCAATCGCTTGACGATCGCAACTCCTATGCGATGGACGCATGCGGCTGATTACCGCAACACCCATGCATCGATCGTATGCATTCGCGTTTGCGATGGAGAATTTCTCCGCATGCGATTGTCTATGCGGTAGCCCGGCTTTCGTATTTGCGTCCACTTCCTATGTTAGCTACAAAAATAGACAATTGAACGCATAATAACGCATAATAATGGGTTAGCCGAGATTCTCAATATTGAACGCCGCAAGCTCATTTTCTCATGAATTCCTAACATAATTCCCCCATATTCTGCTTAATAGCCTTCATAATTCTAAATAAAAGACCTAAAATGACATGCATTTCTGCATGTCATCACGTTTACTCCCTATGCAATGCCTCAATGCCCCCACACTCAGCGCCTTACGCCCCCACTCGTGCGACTCCACGTGTGCGGCCGAGCGCTCGCTTCTTGTGCACATCGCCTTGCACCAACCAGCCCGCTCGGGTGCGTTCGCTCACACCTCGCCTATCCGCATGCCACTAAAACAACACCTGCCTAACTCATCGCCTTGCTTTAAACTATTGCCAATGCCCGATCACATTCCACCGCATGAGCAGCCCACTCACGCCAATACTTAGCTAGTGCCCTCATGTCATCGCACGACTACTTGATGCTTATACTTTGCTTTGCCAAACATCACATTTCAACGCATGACGCCCAACTTAGCCACACCTCTTACCAATGCATGGGGCCTTCACGCGTCCAACATAGGCCTTGCCAAGTAGCATATTTTAAACTTCAATTGACCTTGGTAACATATCAATACTAGGTGTTTGCATGTTTCAACACTTAGTCAAATTTTATTATCCAAAACCTCAACTTTAACGTTTAGTCCTTTAGGTTTATTTCTTTTTTCTAATTCTTAAGGCATTCATCTCTTCTTATATTCCTCTACAAGCTTCTTAATTAACCAAGCTTTAATCTAAATTACATAGATAAACATTCGGGGTTTCACAATTACTACCTCCTTAGAGAAAATTTCGTCCTCGAAATTTTTCCCAAATTCATAATCAACCAATCTATAAATTAAGCAAAGAAAAGATGTTTTATTCTAAGTATTTGAAAAATGCATGCAATTTCATATTTCTGAAGCCTTCCCTTTGTCCTCCAGCTCTAGTTCCTTTTGAGTGAAGGCGTACATTCTTCTTGATTTTCAAGTTAATTCACCTGTTTCCCTTTCCTTCCAATCCTTTGGTCGTCCTTTACCTTCTTGATTAACTATGTGAGAGGTTGTCTTCCCAACGTTTGTCATTAATTGAGGACATTCTCTCCTAAAGTGTCCAATTTGTCCACAATTGAAACAAACATTTGTGTTTTCTGGACATTGATTATCCTAATGATACTGATTACATCTTGTACACCAAGGCCCTCCTATTATAGCTAGTGACTGATTCAGAGTAGTGTTGGTTTGTACTTTCTATTCCGAATTTTGAAGTATTCTTCTGTTTAAATATTCCTTTATTTGCTACTCCTAGAGTAGACCTCTCACCTCTTTATTTCTTTTGTTGTTTATTTATCATAATATCTTCCTCCTTACTCTTTCTCATTTGTAAACTTCTTTCTACTCGCATAGCCGCTTCTATAAGTTTAGAAAATTTTTTCCAAGCAGCGCAGGTTGTTACCGGAGTCCGGATTTCTTGTTGTAATCCTGCTTCAAACATCTTGCAATGTTCTATTTCATCATCTATAATGTTTAATACATAACGAGACAATTCAGTATATTTCTACTCATATTCTGCTACAATTGTGTTCCCTTGGACAAGTTGCTAAAATTCATTTTGTTTCATATCACGAAATGAACACAGGTATAATTTTTCATAAAAAGCTTCTCGAAACTCTATCCATGTGGGTTCGTTATTTCATCTTCTTCTATTTTCAATCATCTTCCACCAATTTTTTGCCTGTCTTTACAATAAGAAGGTTGCTATAATGACTTTTCGGTCTTTGGGACTTCCCAAGACTCTAAAATATTTCTCAATTTGAGTAATTCACGCCTCAGCATCTGCGGGATTTGTAGTTCCTTCAAAAGTATCAGCTCCTAAGGATTTAAGTCGTTCAATTCCAAATCTCTTTTCAGAGTTTAACTGTATTGCCCAAAGATTATGTATCAATCGTTGTGCAAACCTATCCAAATACTGTTCCTCCAACATAACTTGTTCCTGAGAGTAATTAGCTTTACTTTCATCATTTCTACCCTTCATAGACTCTGGGTTGAGATCTTTGACTTTCATTCCTCAACATGTTTTCTATACAAAATTTAGGAAAACAAAATTAGATTTGTGGCTTATATTCAACTATTTACATTATTTTATTTTTTTCATAATATTACATAATACATTACATCCTACTTTTCTTTCTAAGATCCCCTATCTTACTCTTCTCCTATTTTCTTCTTCCCTTTTCCTAACATTTCAAATTTTGCTGTTGGTTTCCATACGCAATCTTCTAAAGCATGACCTGATTGTAAACAAAAGAAATAGAAAGGCTTATAAGTATCAGCATCTTCTTCAGACAGATTTTCTATATCATCCATGTTGTTATTATCTTCGTCAATCATTAGTATACAATCTTTTGCTGATTAACTACTTTCTCCCATAATATGAAATTTTCTTAATTGTAGTCCAAATTCCTCGTCTAATTGAAGTTCATCAATTCAGTGACGTGGAGGTATATACTTTATTTCCAATTGTATCTGCTTTCCCTTTTTCCTAGTATAAGGACAATGATTCCGCATGTGTTCCCTTTTCCCACATTCAAAACAAGTTATGGTCGTAGTTAGAAAGGGTCCAAAATGTTTTCCCTTACACTTCCGACATTCTGGAACGACCGCCTGTCTAATCTGTTCCCATTCCTCGGGTGCCATGTACAGAATTGGAGCCCAACAGTATCACCGTTTTTCTTCTGCCATGGTTATTTTATAACTTCCTGCTTTGTTTCTCCCAAAAGAAAAATATAATTAATTTAGAGAATTTATGAGTTTTCAATCCCTCATTTCTAGGTTTCAAGGTAACTTTAACTTCGCTAGTTTTCATAATTCCAGATGCACTTATTCCTTCTAGGTATTATATAAACCTTTGGAATCTACCTCCCCCAAGTTTTTCCTTAAATCTTAAGTTTCCTAGAAACTTATGCTCTAATACCAACTTGTCACACCCTCTCCCCAGCCGACCTCTCGAACGCGAAAGGAAGTGTGAGAACCACAGATATTAAGAACATCTACTATCTAGGAATTTTTTTTTCTTATTTCACTTTTAAATTTTTCTAAAAACACAAAAGATAGCGATGCTACTTCAGTCAAGAGTGTTTCTATACAAGACAAAATGATTTCCACAATCACCCGTCGACTAGTTCTAAGCCAATTCCATCACCCTCTTTTGACACCTTGGGGGGGAGAGGATATAAAAAAAAAACATTTGAAAAACATGAGCGAGACTGCTCAATGAGTGGTAGGTTCAAACTAAATATTATTTACTTTCAAACATTTTTGGGAAAGTAATATCACAACATAAATGACCATCGAACATATATACATACAGTTAATAAATTAGGCAAGGTTGGCATGATCACATAATCCTTCAAATACATAGCAAATCCCATAAATTGGTTTGAGGAAACAATTTCCAATACTCCAAACAACTCATCGAATGTGCACATGTCAACTATTCTTGTCAGACATACTCGGGTATATGGATAATCATAGTCAAACATACTGACAATTTCAGTCCAATGTCCACGAAATATGCTAATAATACCTGGGTACAATTTCCAATTTCCAACCAATCCAAAACAAACAAACATCCAAACCAAACTCACAGAGTAAACAGTTATCCAAATAAAAGAACAATAATGATGATTCATGAAAACATATATTTTTAGATCATGCCAAATTTACCAAATTAGTACAAATATATAATACATCCAACCATTCAACAACATAAACCACTCACAGTTTCTCAGAAAATTCTTTAATCAGCTTCTTGCCCTATTTCTTTTGAATTCGTCCTCTTTCAAAGAAATATTAAATTAGTCTATTATTCCTCCAAAAATTCCAATTTATTCACAAATAACTTTAAAAGTTAAAAAGACCAGCTAACCCTTTAAAAATAGGCTTAACTTTTCCAAAATAGCTTGTTGGAGGTTATTTTGGCAAGCTGATAGGCGTTGGCCTATAGGGTGGCTGTGTCTGGGGGCGCAAATGGCAGGGACAAAAAAAGATGGGCGGCAGACCTTGCACAGAGCAGCACTGGGCGGCGAGATGCATGCAACGTGCGTCGAGATGCATCCGTATACGCTGTCGCATGTTCGTCCGGATGCGTCTGGCACAGGTGCGTGCGCGAGCGCTTATGCTGGCAAGGACGCGTGACAGGCGAAATGCGTTCGTATACATATCTGTCTGGATGCGTCTAGCGCGGGTGTGTGCACGAGCGCTTATGCTGGCAAGGACGCGTGACAGGGCTAGATGATAGGCCTATGCGATCAACTGGCCACTGGACTTCTAACGCAACCTCCTCTTTCTTCAGGACTTCAATTGAGACGGTAGCCCGGGATTGTTGGATCAACACCAGCACATAGTGGAAGAGAACGGGATCCATAAGCATTCTAATTCATTAATTTTGGTTTAAAAGAAACATGCTAAAACAGAGTTTAATGGGTTTCATGAACATACCTTGGCCGAACCATCGAAATTTCTATTTTCAGCTGCTAAATCCTCCGAATCCTTGTGTAGACCACTACAAGATCTTTTCTACTATTCTCTTGATGCTCTAGATTGAGTTGTGGGACTCAAAATAAGTTGGAATCAAAGGGAATATAGATAAAGCTCACAGAACCAACCCATTCAAGAACACCTTCTTCATCCGAATTTTAAATTCAATCGGTTCATCCTCCCTTTCTTCACTCCAATCTCTTCGATATATTGCAGACTATCATGCAAAGAGATGTGCTGCATGGGATGCAGCTCATGCTTGGAGTAAACCAAAGGAAGAGGTGGGTTCCTTGTAAGCTACTTGAAGATGAACATGAAAAACCCATTTTCAATTTTGTGTAATTTTTCAATTTTCAAAATCTATTTTGATTTTAAAATCATATTTTATTTCTAAAATCAAAATTTATTAATTTTACAAATTAATTTCATGAATTAATTTTCTAATAAAATTAATAAATAATTATTTAAACAATTTAAATAATTCTAATTAATTTAATATCCAATATTAAATTAATTTTTACACAAATTCATCTTCATATATTTAAATCATATTTAAATATATTTTTTCCAATTCTGTTTGATTCTAATTTGAACGTTTCAAATTAACTTATCACGCTATTCTAGAGCTAATCCATTTATAAGCTAGTAGGGGGACCTCATGGACCTATAGATCATGGGCTCCAAAGATCCGAGATTAATCGGCTAAACTCATTAGACCGATCTAACCCCCATTCGTTAACTAATGGGTCACACCACTAAAGTCCATAGTTGAACTCCCCTCTCTGTAGATATATTATGTCCACTTGATATAACCATGATTAGTAAGTTAACCCTTCACATACAGGTTGTTCATAATAACGGTTGGGTCAAATCTCTGTTTTACCCCCGAAATTACCTATTGTTCCTTAAGTCTCCACTGATCCCCTAATAAACATTTGTTTTGTGATCCAATCACAAAACCGAGTCCCTCTCATGCCAAATGAGAGAGCGGGATCCCTTGTTCAAGCCCCAAAATCAGCACTTAAGGAACAACCTTTCTACTATCCCTAAAATGGGTAAGAGTGAATTCCCTCTTGCACCCTATGTCCCCAGCTATCTATCTGGTCTTACCCCTGAAATGGCAGTCATATTGAGCCGACGCTGTTGAGTCAACCCTCATCTATGCAAATCTAAGGGCAATCTCAGATAAATAGAAGTTTATAGTTAGCTCAGGATTAAGGTTAAGTTACCTAGGTCATCGCTTTGAAATAGTCAGTCTTAAATAGTAAACAACGTTATAAAGTAAAAGTGACTCATTTCGTGGTCCGATCTTGTACAAACTCTTTTGCATTAGAACACCCCCACTCCTCATGTCTAACATGAATGAATTAGGATCACTTCGTTCGTAGCACTTTACAACTCCTTGTAACAACTACAGAGTAGGCCGTATCCAATAGTGTTACCAGAATAAGATACCAAACCTTATCCATATACTATAAATCATTTTGACTATTTACTCGAACCTGATCTACCTTTATGTCTCCACATAAAGTTCAAGTACTCATCAAATAGTCAAGGGAATTTTAGATTTATTGGATTTCTATTCAAGCAATAGATTTATTCAATAATACCTTTATTGAATTTTCAGAATAAGTTCCATTGTTTACATACCAATGGCACTAGTGGATTGTGAGAGTTCTTTGTCCCAACCCGCCCTATTTATAGGCGTCCAAAGTTCTTCCTAGTTTGACACCCTCCAGCCTAATTGCATATCAGTGTGCCTTCACCACGTGCTGCTCACGCCAACCCTTTACCACAATTCTTTCCCTTAGCCGACGTATATGCTTCACTTGGTATGTCTTCTCGTACGCCCACCTCAACTCTTTCCATTCCACCCTTAAATTTTCAGCTGAAAGCTTCTAGTTTCACTCTGTCCAACACTTAGTTGGTGCATCACCTACCTTTTGTCCCTCAAATCACAATTTAACAGCTTAAAACCTTGAATTTCTCAAGATTTATACAAAATAACCAACTGCTTCCTCGCTTGCGTCTGGCTATTACTCGATGCACGATGGTCTCTACTTGATACACGATAGCCATTTCTTGATGCACAATGGCTTCTACTTGGTGCGCGATGGCCTTCATCGCATACTCATGCGCTCAACCCCTACACCTAATTTGTCGCATACCACACATCCAAATGGAAACCTTCATGCCTAGGCCACTCTTATTGCATGCGCTCAGGTGGTTTTCCCAACCTTAAAACAAACTGGCCATCGCATGACTTCATCACTCACTTAGAATCTTGCGCTCAACCATGCGTTTACTCCCTGTGCAACGCCCCAATGCCACCATACTCGGCGCCTTGCGCCCCCGCTCGTGAAACTCCATGCGTGCGACCGAGCACTCACTTCCTGCGCACATCGCCTTGCGCCAACCAGCCCGCTCGTGTGCATCTGCCCACACCTCGCCTGTCCACATGCCACTAAACCAGCGCCTGCCTAACTCATCGCTTTGCTTTAAACTGTTGCCAACGTCCAATCACATTCCACTGCATGAGCAGCCCACTCACGCCAACACTTGGCCAGTGCCCTCATGTCATCGCATGGCTACCCGGTGCTCACACTTTGCTTTGCCAATCATCACATTTCAACGTATGACGCTTAGCTAAGCCACACCTCTTACCAACGCATGCGGCCTTCATGCGTCCGACATGGGCCTTGCCAAGTAGCATATTTTAAACTTCAATTGACCTTGATAACATATCAATACTAGGTGTTTGCATGTTTCAACACTTAAATTTCAATTGACGCTTGTAACATATCAATACTAGGTGTTTGCATGTTTCAACACTTAGTCAAATTTTATTACCCAAAACCTCCACTTTAATGTTTAGTCCTTTAGGTTTATTTCATTTTTCCAATTTCTAAGGCATTCACCTTTTCTTATATTCCCCTACAAGCTTCTTAATTAACCAAGCTTTAATCTAAATTACATAGATAAACATTTGGGGTTTCACATATCTTGACACATAATTGTAGGTCCTACACAATGCTTAAATGAATAGAGAGGTAATATGAAAATTTGTTCATACTACCAATGTACTAGATATATATATATATATATATATATATATATATTTTTGTAGGCAAATCTGTAATCTCTCTTAGCTGCTAGGTTGAAAACTATCTTTTCTTTTGTATATTTTATTGATAGTTCTGCTAGAATTCAAGTTCAACTTAATGGCCTATGAATTAGGGATTTGACGAAAGACCTCACAGTTTTGTAAAGCTTTCTTCTACTACAATTATATAAGAGATGCAGTTGGATAGTTGAGCTATCTATGTATGAAGACTTGAGGGTTAGTTTTAGGATCTTTTGTCAGGGTGAAAATTGTTTTTAACCTATTAAAAGCATTTTTTTTCCTAAAGATTTTATTGTGTTTAGTTAAATAATCATAAATTATTTTGGTTGGTAATCTTGATTAAAATGTTTTCATATTCGTTGAGTCAATAAATGTGTTTAGCAACCAATTTGGATTTTGTTCCTGAAGTTTTCGAATTTATGATTTATACGACATAAAACTTTCATATAGTGCTTGAAGAAAGTAGAAAATTCGTTAATCTTCAAAATACGTTTTAATTGTCTAGGTTGAAGCTTGATTTGCTCTCCAAAATTGTGTAGGAAGGAAGAAGAAAAAGCAAGTGTAGTTCGAGTTTTGGTCAAATTATGCTTATGATTTTTAATACGTTTTCTTCCGATTACTAGAGTGAAACCCCTGAATCTATTTTGTAGAGGCATTTGATTCAATTGGTTGTTTTCTTTAAAGATTTTTTTTCAATTTGATCCCAATAATTTGAACTAATAATCCTTTTATTTTAAAATTATCGTTTGTATTGTAAATGTAATATTGTAGATATCCATAACATATTTATGTTACAACAAACTCATAACCTTCATAGGTTATTCAATCCCCTAACCTTCTCCATCAACTTTTACTTGGTAACATATACTTCATCATGTCCTATAAATAGGACATTGCATATGAGATTATCCTTGAATCATAAAATCAGTCTATAAAAGTTATATGAATAAAATTCATAGATTAAGGCAAACATGTTATTTCTGCACGCAAAATATAAAACCACTTTCAAAATCCACAAAACATTAAATCCATTAGCCACAATTTCTTTACTGAATTTTGACCATTAGAACATGAATAAGAAAATATCTCGAACAGATACATAAATGGCACGATGTGGAAGCTCATCAAGATTGCATTGTTGACAAAGAGCTCTATCAGATCCACTGATATTCTTGAAAGTACCCGCAGGACATTCTAGGAAACATCATAAATATTTACCTACTATCCAAGAAGCTTGCAAAAGTGAATTAATAACAACATAAGTATTACCAAAATACAGCCATCTTAAAATTTTGTTTAAGAAATGAGAAAGGAAAAATACTAAACTAGAACTCACTCTCCAATTGCAGCTGGTAATTCACAAAGTTTGTAATGACTAACATTTAATAACAAGAGAAGATAAATTCCCCAGTTCTTCTTCCAACAATTAAATATTAATATGAGCTAAAATTAGCTTCGTAGCCCCATAGCTTGCAAAAACAAAGCAAGGAATGAAACGATAAAAATCAGTTTTTAAATCTCAAAGTCGAAAGTGATGAATGTTTACCTCCCACCACTTCTCTCGTCCACCTAAACTACATCCAAGCTCCGGTAAATCTCACTTGGCACATCACTAAAGAAAGATTATAACAAAAATTCAAGTACATGCTCTTCAATTATACCCTTTTATGAGAGGTAAGCGTTAAAGAACTGATGATAATAATTTATTAGACACAAAATTAAGCATATGAGTCAAGATTAATTAGAAACTTTTCCAACGTTATATGACTAAATACAGGCACAAACACAAGAGATAATCCAAGAAGTTCCCATAGCTATTAGAAACTAATAGTCAAATGTAAACAAAAACACAAATTTATAGAGAAAAATTGTAAAGTCTTAACCCAAAAAATGTAGTGAAGAGGAAGAAAAAGGCCACCTAGATTTGGAAGCCAGAGGCACAAACTCAAAGAGAGGAGTAGCAACAGGGGTTGGAGCAGGGGAATTTCGACACAAGGGGTAAGTAGCACTCATATGAGAAGCCATCCATCGATGTCATCCAAGTTGAAACAATGGTGACAATTGAGAATGCAGTGGAGCGAATCGTAGGGCTTGTAACCGAAGAAGAAAATGGATTAAAGGTCACGGTCAGAAGCGGAAAGATGACAACTCTTTCTGAGGACCATTTTAGGGTAGGATTCGATGATGGAGCTGTCTAATTCAACCATGAGAACCACCACATTATCTGTAGTATGAGAGGTGTAAATCCCGAACCTTAGTTTTCCTACTTAAGTAGATAATAAATATGTTAATTAAGATTAAGGTTATGTTAAGATAAGGTTGTAGGGAAAAATTAAAAAGATAAGAAGAGTGAGGGAAGAAAATTCTAAGTGTTGAAAGATTTGTTCTTGGATAACTTGGTGGTAGGCAAAAGAAATAAAATAATGGCTAAGTATGGAAGCCAAAATGGGCCTTGCATTTGGAAAGATAATGCATAGGTACATAAGGCCTTGTGGGGGGAAGCCATGCTCAATAGAGCTTAGTAGATCGCATGGTAAGCAAGGAAGAAGAGGTTGATTTTTAGGCAAAGTGTTAGCCGAGTAGGGTGCCATGCGTTAGCATGGATGATGTGCTAGTCAAAGACCATGAGAGGTTAGCGCACAAGCTTGCGCATGCTGCAAAGCAAGGCCCTAGGCAAGGGGTTGTGAGGCGTTGGCCTTAGGAAAGGCATGCCAAGGCATGTGATGGCCGAGAGGGCCATGAGTTAGCATGAATGTGGGCCCAAGGCGCTGGGTGTGTGTTGAGGCGTGCGACTACAGGCTATGCGATGTTAAGCAAGGCGTGGCTTGAGGCGTTGACATGGACGCTAAGCTGGTTGTTGGACGATAGTCAAGAAATTGTCATGCATTGATAGGGGGCATGCAATGATCAAGCCTTGTGAGGTTAGGGAACTAAGAGATGCGATGGCAAGGCAAAGCCTTGAACGTGAGCATGATGAGGCGATGGCTTGGGTGCTAGCTAGGTGTTGTGCAATGGCCAAAGGCTTGACATGCGATGATGAGGAGATGCATTGGTCAGCTCTTGCGAGGCTAGGACCTAGGTGATGCGATTGTGTTGCAGGCCAAGAGGCCAAGGCATCAACTTTAAGCAAGATGTTGAATGAGGCATGAGATGACACAAGTGTTGGTCATAAGGCATGCATCATTGGTATGGCATGCATTGTAGGGTTGTTGTGCGTTGAAACTAGTTGAAGGCAAAGGCTTGTGTTGATGACAAAGGGAAGGTAATCAGCATTAAGCACTGGTTTAGGAGGCCAGTTGTCTTGATTTAGTGGATCAAGCCCACTTAGAGGTTTATGTGGCAGCCTATTAAATGGTGCATGGCTGGCAGACGCAAGTATAAAAAAAAAGGCTAATTTCAAGAGCTTATTTTGAGCAAACTACTCAAGAAATTAAGGAGATTCCAATGCCATCTGAAAGCTGAAGGAGTCTAGTTGATAAGGTAGGCTGCCAGAAGAAGAATCCAATGGGAACGAGTTGAGAATTTGAAGAAATTGCAAGAAGGTTGAGCTCTCGGGTAATCTAGGGCCATTGCTGAAGATTTGCGGTTTTCGGCCAAACCACGAAGAATTATGTGCTTAAAGTTTAAGGTAAGCTTGTTAAGACAATTCTGAACAAGTTTTTAGAAGTAAATTTCTTGAGAAAAGGTAAAGAAATTAAGTTATTTAAATTATAAATTAAATCTGGAATTTTTGAACAAGCAGGCAGCTGCTTGGGATGAACAAGCTAACAGCTCTAAGATGAGTGCACGAGCATGGGCAGTAGCAAGCATTAGCACACTTTGGGCTAAGCATGAGGTTGTGGGTGACCATAGGTGACTTAGACACCAAGGGAAGAAGTATGCATTGATGTGCATCAAATTGGGCACATAGGTTGTGTGATTGGCACAAGGGTTAGCCTATGCGTTGAGCCATGCGACGAGGTGTGTGGGCATTTGTTGAGGACCTAGATACATAAGAGTAGTCTGTGCATTGAGGTGTGGCTGAAGGAACGCCTAGGCTATGCATTTGGCGCATGGTATGCGGTGGTGATGTGTGAGACTACCGCTTAGCCAAGCTTGACTTCTAAAATTATTCTAAGTGTTCAATGCCTAGGGGGGTTGGCATTGGAAGGTAAGGTCATTATGTGAGAAAGATTATGAGTTAATTATGGAAGTTAGTCTCAAAAGGGAGACCATAGCTAGTAGCTAAGTATGTTGTTATGTTCTCAGGGTTGACACCAGAGAAGCTTATCAACCCTAGTAGGATTGACCAAGGCTGTGAGTAACTATAAACATTTCATAAATGTCTTGAATCTTTTAGTTAAAAGTTTATTCCCATGCTAGCTTATTCTAAAGTAAGTTTTCCAAGAAAACTAAGTCTAGAAAGGATGCTATCGCATGCTAATTCTAAAGGAGAGATTTTCTAAAATATGTTTAAAGTAGTGATGTACTAGGTTATATAAAACATGTGTTAGTTGTTATGTTCTATGATACCATGACTTCAGTAAGTTTGTTAATGAAAATATTTACTTAAAAGTTATGATGAGCTCGACACATTGCTAGGTTATAAAGATATAAAGTATGATTTCAGTTAATGAGCTTTTAATGTTATGAGCATGCATTAGAAACAAAGTTCTCATGAATGTTATGATGTATGAGCAATTCAATACTGAAGTACTAAAAGAAGGTATCTGAGCTTAGTTATGATCATTGACAACGGGATCCAGGTTAGCTATACGTGCACGTATGTGAAGTATAAAGGTTTAGGATGGAAGGTTGAGCAAAAAGGTCTCTCCTTCAAAAGAAGATCAGCATGGAAGACTGAGCAAAAGGGTCTCTTCCTCACATGAAGGTTAGTTATAAGGTGATGGCAAAAGGGTCCACACCTTAGCCTAAATTATAGTGAGAGTTGCACAAAATGATCCCCTCTCTCAACCTAGTATTAGTTCAGTTAAGATATGTTGTTACATTACTATCAATTTGATATGTTGTTTTTTTCACCAAAAAAGAATGGCCACTCTCGACTGAGGATCAGTTCAATTATGTTTCCAGGGAGGTTACATTTAAAAGGTTTTATGTAAATATTTTCTTGGCAAAGTTTTCAATTTACAATTTACAACATTCAGTCATTGCTTTCAGTTTAAAACATGATACTTATGTTTTTAAATTTAGTCACTCACTAAGCTAGTAGCTCACCCGTTTTTAAATGTTTTCCTTTCCAGGTAGCCGTCAACTCCTCAGAAATTAACTACGCTGCTGCTCTGCCATTCAAAGATTAGTTGAAGGAAACTTAGGTGGTTAAGTTATAAATATTTGTACATATGTATTACATATTAGGGATTAGTTCTGAGTGTGTGGACCCACTAAACCTTGCTTCTGTATGTACATATTATAAGTTGCTATGAATGGTACTCTAAAGTTGTCTTAATGTTCGAAGTTCTGTTAGTTCTTGATTATTATTTATGATTTTCAGGGTTCCTAAACAGGTTTAGCTAGGCAGTAATTTGTTGGGTTTTATGTCCTAAAACTCGTGGTATATAAACAATGGAGCTTATTCTGAAAATTCAATAAAGGTGTTATTTAATATATCTATTGCTTGAATATAAATCCAATAAACCTAAAAGTCTCTTGACTATTGGATGAGTACTTGAACTTTATGTGGAGACATAAAAGTGGATCAGGTTCGAGTAAATAGTCAAAATGATCTATAGTATATAGATAAGGTTGGGTACCTTATTCTGGTAATACGGCCTGCTCTGTAGTTGTTACAAGGAGTTGTAAAGTGCTATAAACGAAGTGATCCTAATTCGTTCATGTTAGACATGAGGAGTGGGGGTGTCCTTGTGCAAAAGAGTTTGTACAAGATCGGACCACGAAATGAGTCACTCTTACTTTATAACGCTGTTTACTGTTTAAGACTGACTATTTCAAAGCGATGACCTAGGTAACTTGACCTTAATTCTGAGCTAATTATGAACACTTGTTTATCTGGGATTGTCCTTAGATTTGCATAGGTGAGAGTTGGCTCAATAGCGCCGGCTCAATATGACTACAATTTCAGGGGTAAGACCGGATAGATAGCTGGGGACATAGGGTGCAAGAGGGAATTCACTCCTACCCGCTTTAGGGATAGTAGAGAGGTTGTTCCCTTAAGTGCTAATTCTGGGGCTTGAATAAGGGATCTCGCCCTCTTATTTGGCATGAGAGGGACTCGGTTTTGTGATTGGATCACAAAACAATTTTTCATTAGGGGATCAGTGGAGACTTAAGAAACAAGAGGTAATTTTAGGGGTAAAACAGAGACTTGACCCAGCCGTGATTACGAACAACCTGTGAATGGTTAACTTACTAATCATGGTTATATCGAGTGGACATAATATACATACAGTGTGGGGAGCTCAACTATGGGCTTTAGTGAAGTGACCCATTAGTTAACGAATGGGGATTAAATCGGTCTAATGAGTTTAGCCGATTAATCACGGATCGTTGGAGCCCATGATCTATAGGTCCATGAGGTCTCCCTACTAGCTTGGAAATTGATTAGCTCTAAGTAGCGTGATAAGTTAATTTGAAACGTTCAAATTAGAATCAAATGAAATTGAAGAAATATATTTAAATATATGAAGATGAATTTGTGTAAAAATTAATTTAATATTGGATATTAAATTAATTAGAATTATTTAAATTGTTTAAATAATTATTTATTAATTTTATTAAAAAATTAATTTATGAAATTAATAAATTTTTATTTTAGAAATAAAATATAATTTTAAAATAAATTTTGGATTTTTTAAAATTGAAAATTACACAAACTTGAAAAATGGGTTTTTCAAGTTCATCTTCAACTTTCTCACTAGGAACCCACCACCTCTTCCTTGATTTACTCCAAGCATGAGCTGCATCCCATGCAACACATCTCTTTGCATAATAGTTTGCAATATATTGAAGAGATTGGAGTGAAGAGTAGTTGATGAATCGATTGAGTTTTTGCTGAAAAATTTGGATGAAGAAAGTGTTCTTCAATGGGTTGGTTCAGTGAGTTTTCTCCATATTCCCTTTGATTTCAACTTATTTTGAGTCCCACAACTCAATCTAGAGCACCAAGAGGATAGTAGGGAAGATCTTGTGGTGGTATACACAAGGATTCGAAGGATTTTGCAGCTGAAAATAGAGATTTCGATGGTTCAGCTAAGGCATGTTCATGAAACCCATTATACTCTATTTTAGCATGTTTCTTTTATGCCAAAATTAATCAATTAGAATTCTTATGGATCTTGTTCCCTTCCGCTGCGTACTGGTGTTGATCCAACATAAGTGTCACATAAAGGGTTGGTAACTATTATCATCACACTCTCTTTAAGGTTAAGAGGTTAATCTGGGAGGGGGTATGACAAGTGGGGAGAGAGATAGAGGGTCTAGGGAAAATGTAAGGGCAAGGGTGGGTGGATTTAACGCGAATGCAAACGTAGGAGATAAGCATGATGGTAGAGATGAAGACGAGGATGCTGATGGAGATGAAGAAGAAGCTTGTCAAAGATGGAGTAGATGCGAACCCTATAGAGATGTTGAAACAAACTGAAGCTTGTAAATGAGAAAGAGAAGAGAATGAACGAATGAGAGAAATAGAGAGAGGGAGAGAAGTCGATCGCATGACATTGGAGAAATTTGGTTCTTGAAACGTATGATAGAGGGAAATATGTAATTAGAGAAAAGGATAGTTATTTGGGCGGGCGAATTAAATTTACTTCCCGATTTTCTTTTCCTGTTTTCAATAGCGATTTTTATAAACAACTATCCTCAAATGTTATTAAAAGGGGTACTTGTAGTAGTGAGGGTTGTAAGGTGCCTTTGTAGAGGCCACTACAATTGAGTTCAATATTAGCTCCTATTTCATTTCTTCTACTTTTATCTCTTCTCTTGCTTTCATTATTATTTATTATTCATATTCTTCCTATTTCATCTCACTGCATGAGTCTCTACCACTTGGGAGATTTTGTGGAGATTAGAGTTGATTAATTGGAATACCAAGAACGATAAGACCCTACATATTATTGAGGTATTTAAAGCTAAAGTTTAAAGAAGGCGAGTACTCTATTTAAACCATATATGTGATTTATATGTTTGTGAATTGATTGTTAAGATATATTTGATATTAAATTTTACATTTGATTAGATCAAATTGTAAACTTGATATAAGTATTATGTGTCTTAAAGTACTTGCGAGTTTTTCAACTTTTTTTTTTCCACTTTGAGATTATAATTAATCTTTAGTTGCTTGTTTTGCAATTGAGTTAGGAAATTAAAGGAGATGTGATTTTGTAAGTAAGAGATCTAAACAAAACTTATGAGTTGTTGTGCAAATCTCTTTTTAATCTATATCACGTGCACATAATGCAGTTCGAAATACGCTGAATTTTATCCTCAACTCAGTTTGTTACTTTACCAACTGTTTGTATATATATAATTATTGACATTCTCATCGTATTTTCAATCTCCATCTTTTAAAATTCAATTTGATTTTTTATAAATACTCCAAGAGGCATATGTAGCACTTTTGTTAGCCATTTGATATCATAGTTTTGTCGATGACGTGTATATCAATATTTTATCAATGCTTTTGTTGGGGTAGGATTCAACATGTGTAATTTGTTATAGATTTATTCCTTTGCTAGAAGGTAGATTCTTTTATTTGTTCTTATCCTGTTTATGATATAATAGATGTTGCAACCGATTATAAATCATGCATCAATTTTTTTGTGTAATGTATGTAAATTCTATTATAGATTGCAAATCATGAATCTTAATTTTCTTATATTTGAAAGATTTGTTTGAGATATTTTTCTAATTAGTTTATATTTTCTATATGTTAAAATATAATTGTTATTTTTGAAAAATTAAATTAGGATATTTGTTTCCTTAATTGGATTGCAATTTCTTAATAAGATTTGAGTTTCTTTTAAATAAAGGTAAAATTCTCTCATAATAATATTATATTTTATTCATTAAAATTATCTTCTAATAATATTATTTTATCTTTCAAATATGAGTAAATATTTAAAATTATCTTTAATTTTATTTGCAAAAATTCAAAACATTAAAGATTATTTCTTAAAGTGAATTTGTTTTAATAAAATTAACAATGCACTTAGATTCATTAATCTATTAATTAACTCTTAATTAGAAGATCAATGAATTAGAAATAAAAATTGATTAAGAGAACTCTGTCCAAGGATTGTTCGGCCAGACTGAGATATTTAATCTAACTGTGAGGGAATACCTCTATCTGGGAACTAACATGGGAGTTGAATTAGTCAATTTTTGTTTGCTATACTAGAATTGAAATTTATTTGATTGTTGAATATTTAAATTATTTTCATATGGATAAAGTTATGAGCTTTTGAAATTTATATATAGTGATAATTAGGGGTTTTCAAAAAACCGATGATCCGAAAAAACCGATACACTCAACCCAACCCATGCGGTTTGGGTTGGGTTATCAACTCATTTGGGTTGGGTTGGGTTCAAATAAATGAAGATTTTATGGGTCGGGTTGGTTCATAGGTTCACCTAATATAACCCAAACCAACTCGAATCAACTCGAATTTATTATTAACTTTAAAACATATATTTTTTATTACTTATAACACAATTATTTATACATATATCGATTTCAATTTTATTTAATTCAAATATTTTTGAATAATTTATTCTTCAACAACTCTTTAAAGTGGTTTTAAATTGAGTATTCAATATAGGAAAATAAATAAATTAGATTCTTACATATTTACGTTTTGCTTCTTTTTAGAATAAAATTTTAAATAAATGACCCGATTAACCCGAACCAACCTAACCCAAATATTTCATGGTTGGGTTGGGTTGGGTTCATTTTTTAATAAGAGTTATTTTGGTTGAAAAAATTTACAATCCGAATAATTAGATTGGATCTAAAAAGTCTTTTAACCCAACTCAACCCATGAACACCTCTAGTGATAATATATATATAATTGACTGAATTTCTTTATGGCGGAGTTTGAAAGTTATGCATAATAGCTAATTATTCTTCTTAAAGCTAATTTTGATTTAATACACCTGAAGTTGCTTAAATCAATTAATGCTCATTGTTTTTGTCTTCCACCTGAAATTGGACATATTTTAAATTAATAAATGCTTATAAACTAATAAGCATGTTCATTTGAATATCTTGAAGAGATTATAACTTATCTTTTTAACCCTAAATATGATATTATTTGGATTTTACAAATTTCTTAGAATTCTTGGAGAGATGATTATTGTTTTTGACCCATTTGTATGTGAGATATTTGGATTTCTATTAAATTTCTTAAAGAAAATAAGAACAAATAATATTTATGTTTTACATATAGTACATCTCTACATATTATACTTATGTTTTCCAAAATTCAAATACTTGAAGCAAAAAATCAAATATGAAATTAAGTCCTTAGACTTGATTAAAGATTTTAGAAAAGAAAATAATATTTTGCCAAAATTGACAATTGATATACTTTATTCTCTTGTAAATCAAGGAGAAGTTTATTAAACTTGGAAGGTATACGTTGTAATAGATAGCATCTAAGAAGATTAATAATAAGAATAATATATTGTATTTATATACTATATCTATTGTCTTCTATGGGAAGTGCATATAGAAAAGTTAATTTTTCCTTCTAAATTCGATTTACACATATTTGTGTAGTTGAAATATATGTAACAATGAACCTGAAGTTCTTTGATCCAAATATATTTTCCTTTGACATGATGAGTCATTTTGGGCCAATAGTGAAAATAATTATTGAAAATATACATTGACATTCATTGAAGAACTAGAAGATTCTTCCATCTAATAAATTATCATGGTGTCGTGTTCTCTAGAGATTAATTATCAAACTCTCTCTAACTAAAATTGAAATTGAACTTATCATGGTGTCGTGTTCTCGATAAATTTTATATCATGACAAGAAAAGGATGAACCATACTTAAATAAGTCGATAACATTTTTGCATACAATGTTGCTCACCATATTATTTATGAAAACGAGTATTATATACTCAGGTATATTGAAAAAAAAAATTATGACGTAGAAATGATTGACTTATGTGGAAAAAAACGAACTAATAGGAATTATTTGTCAAATCATGAGAACTAGTACAAACATTAGAGAATGCCAAACATGTGGGATACAAGTAAATATTTGTAAAAAAATAAATAGATTGAGGTTACATTATATAATGCAAGACAAGTTCCACAATAATTCTTGCAAAGAAATAGTATTAATTATAATGATACATATTCTCTTATAGAGGATACAATACCATGAGATATCAAATTTATCTGGTTGTGTATGAAAAGCTTAATATACATCTTATGGATATAGTCATTATACATTTATATGAATCTCTTAATAATTATATCCTTTAAGGATTAGAGGTACCAAATTCATATAATTCAAATATTAAAGAATTATATATAAAACATTCCTGGAGAATGTGGTATAATCATTTTATTAAATATTTGTTGATATGAGGGTATAAAAGTAACCTCTATTTGTCCATATGCTTTTGTAAAGAAATCACAACCTAAGATTTATTATGTACATATTATTTATATATATGTTGATAATTTAAGTATAAACTCCTGAAGAGATTTCAAACGCAAACAGAATTTCTTAAGAAATAAATTGAGATGATAAGTTTTGTCTTAGCTTACAAATAAGGCATAAAGCAAATAGAATTACATCAATATATACATATAAGATCTTATATGGACTATCCACTATTGAACATTCCTATGATGGTCCATTCACTTGGTATGAAATATTTATATCATCTGATGTCAGAAAAATAATGAACTTTAGGTCCCAAAGAATCATAATTTTGGGGAAATAAGTGCATTTATATCTTGACTAATTTATATGCTACTTGTTGTAGCATAAATATAATATTCCTTTAAAGAAAGATATTGAAGTAGAGTTAAAAATATGTTATGTTTTTATTTGAGAATAAGTTTATATGAATTCTCATAAATCTAACTGTGATCTAGTTGATTGTGAATATGTAAGTTACTTATCTAACCTATAAGAAATAGATATTAAAAAGGTTACTTAGTACATAGAGAAAATTTTTTGTATTATGATAGTTTATGAAGCAGATCATAACAACTATGTTAATCATGTTAAAATCTTGATGATGTACAAGGCTAGCCAATAGTGTTATTATATGAAGAGATGATAAAGCATAAATTACCAACATCACTATTCAACGAATTTCTTCAAAAAAGACGACCTAGGAGACTTATTGACGAAAGTGTTACCAGCAATAACATTTGAGAAGCTAACACACGAAATTTATATGTGACAACCAATAATATCAAGTGATGTTTTCATGAGGGAAGTAAATGTGCTGCACTTTTTTTCCTTGACTATGGTTTTGTCCCATTGGGTTTTCCTAGCAAGGTTTTTAAGGAGACAATTATTAAAGTATATGAATGATATACTCTTTTTCCTTCACTAGGTTTTTATCTCATTGGGTATTTCCTAGTAAGGTTTTAACGAGACATTTATTTTACATACTAGATATCTAAGGTGGAGTATTGTAAATATAATATTGTAGATATCCGTAACATATTTATGCTCAACAAACTCATAACCTTCATAGGTTATCCAATCTCATAACCTCCCCCATTAACTTTTACCTTGTAACATATACTCCATCATGCTCTATAAATAGGGCTGTAAGATGCTTTTGTAGAGGACACCACAATTGAGTTCAATATTAGTTATCTACTTCCTCTCTTCTAGTTTTCTCTCTTGCCTTGCTTTTATTGTTATTTTGTTGTTCATATTTTTCTTATGTCATCACAGTTTGCGTATTATTTACTTTCATGAAATGAGTTATCTATTTTTTTTTTCAAATATACTGTACTCTTTGTTTTTTCTCCTTTTAATTTGAGGTATTTTTTTGTATATTTTGCACTTAAAAAAAACGATTGGTTATTTGGTTTGCTATTTAAAAAAGAAAAGACTGATCGTCTATTTTTCAAAACCTATGTTTAAATTTAGCGATTTGTTTAGTTATCCTAAAAACTTAGGCTACGTTTCGTAATCATTTGGTTTTTTTTTTGTTTTTAAAAATTAAGTCTATTTCATTCACATTTCTTACAATGATTTACATCTTTCTTAAGTACAATGTTAAATTCTTAGCCAAATTTCAAAAACAAAAATAACTTTTTGAAAGCTATTTTTTTTATTTCTAAAAAATTGGCTTAATTTTTTAAATAATTGGTAAAAAGTAGATACCAAAGAAAGAAATTTGAAGGTGAAAGTATTGTCCATAGGCTTAATTTTTAAAAATAAAAATAAAAAATAAACGATTACCAAATGGGAACTAACCATCTTACTTACGTCGTCTATCGTTTTGTGTAAATGAATAGAGTTACAATTTTTTTTTTCTTCTTCATTCTTTTCAATATGTTAAAGATCAATAGGTGAATTGGTGTGTGAAAGAGAATAAAAACTATAAAGGTAGTAAATTAGGTTAAATCACTCTTTCTTCTCTGCCACTTAGATTGTGCTTGAGATTGATTTTGGGAGAAATAGAAATAATTATAAAAGAATTTTAACCAGTTTTTGTTTGGTAAAATAAATTCTGATTAAATCCATTAAAATCACTTCTAAATCAAACGTTTATTTCATACCTTTTTAAAATCAGTTATTTAGGTATTGTCTAGAATTGCATTCCTTAACTTATTTGGTAAATCAAATTATTAATTAGTCTTCTAGAATCACTTTAAAATTTTAATTAACACATAAAAGCTCATATCCTTTTCTAAAAATTTGTTACTTTGTTAATGGTTTAAATAAATATATTATAATAATATCCTTCTATATTAATATATACTGTCACGTATATTTTCAAATATTAACTAATTTGATTTTTTGTAATAGTTATTTTTCTCAAATTTTTATCAAATAATTCAGATCGAACAAAATTAGTTGAAATTGAAATCATAAAATTTATATTATAATAAATTATAAAGTAACTATCAATATGAAAATAATCAAAGCAATGAGCGTATTTTGGTTTATATAACTAAATTACACCAATTTAATATTAATTTATCAAACACCGTAACTAATATTTTAATTTAAAATTAAAATTTATCAAACATTATATTACTTTCTTTCACAATTAATTTTTCTTAAAATACACTTGATAGTAATTATTTTTAAAACTACAATAATCTCAAACAAAATCTTAGCCAATAACATCACCATGAAGGGTCTTCGATAATAAATTACTTTACTTGCACCTTGAGAATTTGTGTAAATTTAGATAATTTGGGATTAATAAAAGCATAATATATAGCAAATCAAACAAATTTGTATATAAAAATAAGTATAACCAAACACATTAATATTTTTATTTTAAACATATTTTATAAAAAAAATGTTTAAATAGAAAATACTTAGAAAAAACACCTTTTTCAAGTCAATTTAAAAGTGTTTTAATTTTTAATAAAATTAGAAATGTCAAGATGCACACATTTTTATGTATTACACTTTTATCACATACAAAAAATAATAATAAAAAAAAAGAGGTAAAAAGAATTTGACATGTAGTAAATAATTTGATGGGATACCAAAGATAAATACAACGAGCAAGCAAATATTTTTTTGGGTGAAAATATAAAATAAAATTTAAAGTAGGATGAAAGTGTTATTTAAAAAATATGTTTTCTTGATATGTTTGCTTTTTGTCCTCTACAATGCAAGAAATAGGATCAGAAATGTCCAGAAGAAACCGGAGAACTCACGGCCTTAGGGAATCGGCCACGCACTCTCTCTGTTCAAATTTCGAACTAAATCCCGAACCTTCCATCTTCTTCTTCCCTAGAATTCCCCAGAAACCAACAAAAAAAAGCTATAAATCCTATTCCCCTCTTCCCTCTTTTTCACTTATAAATTACTCCGCAATCCCCTGATTTCACCGATCTCAAATACCACCAAAAATGGCAGAATCAAAGGCGATACAAGCATTATTCTCAATAATCTTCATCTTTTCTTTTCTTGTTACCTCATCCCAACCTTCCCTTCTTCCATTTATCGACCCATTTGGGATTCTTGAACAAACCCCATTTGGGTTACTCGAAAACGAAAACAGAGATGCTTTACAACAGCAGCAGATGCAGCCACTCCCACCGGCGAGAGTTGACTGGAAAGAGACGCCGGAGAGTCACCAGATCATGCTGGATGTACCGGGAATGAACAAGGAGGAACTGAAGATCGAATTGGACGAGGAGAACAGGATTTTGAAAGTGATCGGAGAGAGGAAAAGGGAAGAGGAAAAACAGAGTGATCATTGGCATAGAATGGAACGAAGCTATGGAAAATTCTGGAGGCAATTTCGGCTGCCCGTTAATGCGGATATGGAGTCTGTTAAAGCTCAGCTTTCGAATGGGGTTCTTAAGGTCACTTTGTCGAAGCTTTCGCCGGAGAAGATTAAGGGTCCGAGAGTGGTCGGCATTTTGGATGAACAACCGCCGGCCGGCGAGCTGAACAAGTCCGGCGGGGCCAGGCAGGAGCTGTGAGACTATGAGTGAGAGGGATCAATTTTCTTGTTGTTAATGTATTGTGTATATGTAAATTAAGATGGTACTTTATGTAATGTTGAGGACTAAGAATAACAGTACTCTTTGAGAAGGAAAATAATGGCATCTTGGCAATCTTGAAATGAAAGAATTGGGCGTGAAATTTGTTTAGCAACTAATCCATTGCAATTAATGATATAGAGAGTAAGAAAAATCACATTCTTGCCAAAACCTCAAGTCTAATTAATTAGGAAAATTTCTTTTCTTTGAGAACCTAAGAAGTTTCTAAAAATGTGTTTAAAGTGATATTTTAATTCTTAAAAAATCAAAAAAGTTTTTAAAAAATATGTAAGTGAAAATTTAACTTTCAATATAATTTTAAAATGTCTAAATATCCTTTTTACTCTCAAAATCAATATAAAAAGTTCTTAAATATAAATATCTGAGTGTCTAAATGACATTTTGATCTTCAAAACAATTTAAGTAGTTTTTGAGAATCACTTTGATTCTCAAAATCAATTAAATTTTTTTTAAAAGGTGTATAAGTGATATTTTAATTCTGAAAATAACTTTAAAATAATTAAATGTTACTTTCATTTTCAAAACCAACTTAAAAAGTTATTAAAAAATGTCCAAATGACATTCGAACTCTTAAAACAACTTGATTAAGAATTTTTTTTTTTTTTTGTCAGAAAATGATAAGAATAAGTAACCTATCTGGATTGAGAATTTCTTCATTTCGCTAATTCCCTTTCTAATATAAAAGTCTCTAACAAATAAAAAATAAAGAAAAAAAGACGAACGAATTTTCACTTCTAACGTAACCTTAACATTTGGTGTTTTAGACAGCAAAATTTATGACTATTTCTTTTTATCGATGTTCCTTTCAATTCTCAAGTCTGTTCTTAACCGCAGCTGTCTTTATATCCCCTTTACTATGGCATCTTTGTTGTAAATTTTTACGAGTAAATAAATCGAGATTGGTTTGGTAAGTTTGGAAATGAAGTAAAGTGAAGTGAAGCCACTCATAATAATGTTTTCTTTATCTTTGTAATTTTCACATTTACAAAAATCTCATACTAGATATTGGCAATGAATACTGCTATAAAACTGAGCTTTAATGTCGCTTTAAAACTGACATTATAGGGATACAATATTGGTTGAAAACAGACATCAAAGATTGTATTATAAAAGATCCTTAATATCGGTTTTAAATCGACATTATAGATGACTAAGATTTCAATGCCAGTTAAAGTCCGTTTTCAACCGACATTGAACATTATCTTCAATGTCAGTTTTTCACTTACTTTTTATTAGTGATTGTTTGATAACAAATGTCTGTCATTGTTTTGTCACTGAAAAAATTAAATGTAAAAATTATATTCTTTACTACTCTACATAAGTCGCAAAAAAATAATTTCTTTCACAAATCCTTGATGATAAGTCACAAAAGAGGAATTGGATGATAATTTAACTTTAAAACCAAGGTAATCGACAAATTACTAAAATTCATAAGGGTTACATAGCGAAATTAAAATTTTGTTAGATACAAACAACTTTTATTAGTGTATAAAGAAAAAGAGTATAAAGAAAAAGAGGAAGAACTTACTTTTAAGATACAAAATACAAACTAAAACTTTGTAAATATACACTACCCTCAAAAAAAAAAAAAAAAGCACACACACACTTGTTGTCTTTATATAGTGTTTTTCAAAAATAATCTTTCAATTGCTCATTCGTTATGTTATCTTCACCATCCACCACAAATATCCAAATCCAAAGTAGAACTTCTTGCAAGCAGAGAAAAATGGACAAACAACACATAATAAGAATTCAACCTACCCCACACAAGAGAATTTATGAAATTCGAGTTAGGAGTGAAATTAATCAAGCGAGAAAAAAAAAAGCACCATACTACCTTATGATTAAGATGACAATTGTATTAAGATAGTGAATGATGCTTCAACCTTAGATTTTTACTATGCAAAAAAGATATTCAAGAAGTATATAATAACGAGGATGGTGGACAACCCTGTGATTCAAATTAAGTCACTTAATTTGAAAGAATCAATTACCTTAAGATAAAGAGAACCTGGAAAAAACCCCAAATAGATCCATAAGTCTAGGCATTTTTTCTCTTAGATTCGCCAAACAAAATTCCAAGAACAAAAAAAATCTAATGAAATGCCTGTAAATCAAAGAAATTTCGATAATCTAAAATCATTGTAAACGCAACACATAAAAAAACAATCACATGTTCCTCCTTCTTCTTCTCCTCCTTCTTCTTCTCACCATGACTCAACAAAGACAACGACTTGGCCTTAACGAGAAAAACAAATTCAACATAAACCAACAAACCCCAAATCCAAAATTGGAAAACAACATCCAGTTACTCACATCCACAAGAAAAAATCAATTTAAGTTTAGGAGTTTAATTGATATAATTTTAAATTTCACACAAGATTTTCCTAAACAAAATGCAAAACTTCATATATATAAAATGATATTTTTCAAAAAGAAGAAAAAAACAAATTCTATCTACGGCCAGATTTGGACATAACAAAATGTTTTTTTTTCTTTTTTCTTTTGGAGTTTAGAATTCAATTAAATAAAACAATGAAGTGAAAAGAGATATCAATATAAGCATTAAAGCAAATTACGATAACCATTCCATTGTCTTCCTTCACAAATATATATACTCACAAACAAATCTCTCTCAAAGATTCTGCAATTGTAAAAGTCTCTTATATCAATAAATTCAATGAAGTGAAAGTCTACCAATCACTACAAGGGATTCTACAGAAGACAGTTTGTAGTAATTGCGAGTTATAAGTGAGTGATGGCAACAAACCTGCATGACGAGTTGAACGACCGGATCTGAAAAACCCACAACCATCGGATCGAAAGAATCGTGTAAAAAATTTCAAGAATCATCACGCCAACGACTAGATCGGAAGACCCACGAGTAGATCGGACAAATAGATGACCGGATCTGAAAAATCCATGACCAGATCTGTAGATCCAACAACGACAATGAATTGAATGGCAAACCAACCTACACGACGAGCTGAACGGTGAACGAACCTACACAAGACAACGAGTTGACCGATGCTACAGATCTGACCTGCACGAGCGAACGAACCTGCACAAGCTGCACCTCCACAAGCTGACGAATGAGTTGACAACGAGGTTCCTGCACGAGCAATAATGAATGATGGCGAAGAGATCTGCACGACGAATGACGATGATGAACGATGATGATAGTCAAAGGTTCGGGTTTGGAGAAGAGAAGTGAGAGAGAAGAGAGAAAAAAGATGGAGAAATGAAAGAAGGGATCTTTTACTAATGGAAAAAAAATAAATTGGTATCCACCGACATTGTGGCCTAATTAAAACAAATCTTTAATGTCGGTTTTATTTTAAAACCGACATTATACATCCGTTTTTAATTTTTCCAACCGACATTAAAGCCCAAATTTCTTGTAGTGAAAATTCCAAACCCAATAAGAAAATAGATCTTGAGTATAGATCTCGATAAATTATTGTTTATCTCATTAGCCAAAATAGGAAAGAAAAGAAAAGGAAAACCTTTGAAAAAAGGGAGAGTTTTAAATTATGTTGCTTCAAACTATATGTAAATTTAGACCAAATGGAAAGTGGGCATTCGTGAATCAATCAAGAAAGGTCTAAAGAGAACTCACCCAAACTCCAACCATTGCTTGAGAACCGATGGCAAAGAGAGGCTGAGAGCATGCGACCGCTTGCAAAACACGTGTAACAACGATCGCGATGAGCGAGTGCGTGAGGCGGTGACAAGCGAGCATATCGATGATGCAGTTGTGTTTGGTGGTCATAAGCAACGTGCGACTAAGAGTGAGAGTGTGAGTATGAGTGAAAATTGAAAAATAAGGGAACGGTAAGAAGGAAATCGAAAATAGGGGGAGTGAGAGGGAAATTGAAAAAGAGGGGGAAAAAAGAAAGTGGAGTAGGGTTTTTAAATGCCTATTTGTTGACCAACTTTATGTTGGTAGAAGTCTAAAATATGGGATTTAAAAGATTTCTACCTACACACCTTGCACCGGAAGAAATCCAAAATAGTACGTTCCACTACGACACTACAAGAAAAACAAAATCTCCGAATGCCCAAAAAAATCGTTGGGAGATGAACAGTCGAGAGAAAGAAGATCTTTCCCACTCTATAAAGTGAGCGTCGAGAGTATTCACTAACTCTCGACGTCGTATAGCCCTCGTCGGGAGTTATGAACAACTTTCGACAGATAGTAAATAGGTGCAAGAGACGTGACCAAACTCTCGATGCATTAATGAGATCGTCAGGAGTTTGACATATTTCCTAACGGGTCTCGATGGCCCGTGGGAGATGGGTTTTAAAATCCCCAATCTTAGTTCTACAATCAGTTTGCAGACCTGTGACATTGAATACTTAGGGTAACGACTGTGCGCTACCTCTCTGTCGATCTCGTCTCCGTTCTCTCTGTCTCTGGCTAACGCAGCTCCCTATCGTCTTCGCCTCTTCATTTCAGCCAAATCCGATCGTCTAGAGGTAAGTTTCTCTTCATTTTAATTTTTCGTATGATTTAGGTTAGGGTTTTCCTATTTTTCTTATGTTCAAGTTTGTTGAGCTGTGATTCTTAGATTTAGAAAGTGATAGATCTACTTTGATTTAGTAATTGAAAATCTATAAATGGTTCATGGAAGTTTCTTTCAAAAATTTAATGCTTGCAAATGAGTCTTATCTAATTATTTCAAAAAATTGCTTAAAATTGTTCTCCAAAAGCACTTTAGGCTTTTCTAATTGTCTTATCTTATAGTGGTTGAAAAAAAAGAATGCAAGAATGTCAAAGAGTGTTTCTGAAACACCTTTTGAGCTATAGAGAGGTCGTAGAGGTAGTTTACGCCACTTCAAGATTTGGGGATGTCTGGCACAAGTGCTAATGACAAATCCCAAAAAGTTGGAACCTCATTCAAGAGTATGCCTATTTGTAGGCTATCCCAAGGAAACGAGATGTGGATATTTCTTTGATCCTAAAGAGAATAAAGTATTTGTATCGACAAATACTACCTTTTTGGAAAAATACCACATGAGGGACCACAAACCACGAAGTAAAATAGTATTAAGTAAAATTTTCAATGAAACTACTGAGATTTTAACAAGGGGTTGTTAAAGAGGCTAGTACATCAACAAGCGATCTATCTAGTCAAGCACACCCATATCAAGAGTTGAGATTGCCTCGACGTAGTAGGAGGGTTATGAACCCACCTGTTTGCTACATAGGTTTAACAAAAGTCCAAGACATAATATTTGATGATGGGGAGGATCCATTTGTTGGGTTTTATGTCCTAAAACTCGTGGTTTGTAAACATTAGAACTTATTCTGAGAATTCAATAAAGTTGTTGTTGAATATATTTTAGAAATCCAATAAACCTAAGTTCCTTGACTATTATATGTGTACTTGAACTTTATATGGAGACATACAAGTGGATCAGGTTCGAGTAAATAGTCAAAATGATCTATAGTATATAAATAAGATTGGGTACCTTATTCTGGTAACACTATTGGATGCGGCCTACTCTATAGTTGTTACAAAGAGTTGTAAAGTGATACATACGAAGTGATTCTGATTCGTGCATGTTGAGACATGAGGAGTGAGGGTGTCCTGTGCAAATGAGTTTTGTGCAAGATCGGACTACGAAACTTGTCACTCTTACTTTATAACATTGTTTAGTGTTTAAGACTGACTATTTCAAAGCGATGACCTAGGTAACTTAACCTTAATCCTAAGCTAACTATGAACTTCTGTTTGTTCGGGATTATCCTTTTGATCTGCAAACGGTGAGAGTAGACCAATTTCCTCTGCTCAATAAGCTTACCATTTTGGGGATAAGACCGGATGAATAGTTGGGAACATAAGGTGCAAGAGAGAATTCACTCCTATCCGATTAGGATTAATAGAGAGGTTGTTCCCTTTAAGTGCTGATTCTGGGTCTTGAACAAGGGGCCTCACCCTCTCATTGGCCTGAGAGGGATTCAATTTGTTGATTGGATCACAAATCAATTGTTCATTAAGGAATCAATGGAACTTAAGGAACAAAAGTTAATTTTGGGGGTAAAACAGAGATTTGACCCAGCCATTATTACGAGTAACCTGTGAAGGGTTAACTTACTAATCATGGTTATATCGAGTGGACATAATATATCTACAGTGAGGGGAGTTAAGCTATAGGCTTTAGTGGAATCACCCATTAGTTAACGAATGGGGGTTAGATCGGTCTAATGAGTTTAGCCGATTAATCTCAGATCGTTGGAGCCCATGATCTGTAGGTTTGCGAGGTCCCCCTACTAGCTCATAAATGGATAAGCTCTAGAATAACGTGATAAGTTATTTTGAAGTGTTCAAATTAGAATTAAATGAATTTAGAGAAATATGATTTAAATATTTAAAGATGGAATTGTGTTAAAAAATTAATTTAATATTTGATATTAAATTAATTAGAATTATTTAAATTGTTTAAATAATTATTTATTAATTTTATTAAAGAAAATTAATTTATGAAATTAATTTTGTAAAATTAATAATATTTTCAATTTTATTAAATAAAATTGATTTTTGAAACCAGTTTTGATAAATTTGAAAAAGAAAAGAAAAACACAAAGTTGGAAAAATTGATTTTCCATTTACTTCATGAACTAGCTCACCAACAATCCATTTTAACTCTTCATTAACTCCAAGCATGAGATGCATCTCATGCAGCAAGCTTCCTTGCATGAATGTTTACAATATGTAGAAGATTTTGGAGTGTTTTGTAGGAAAGCAACCGAACAAAAATTTTGAGAAAAATTTGAGAAAAGAAGGGTGTTCTTCTACATGGTTGCTGCTGTGAGCTTCTCCAAATTCCCTTAATTCAAACTTATTTTGAGTCCCACTACTCAATCTTGAGCTCCAAAAGGATAGTGGAGAAGATCTTGAGGTGGTCTACAATAAGATCTTGTGAAGATTTACAGCTGAATCGAAGCTTAGAGGAAGTTCTTCAAACGTATGTCATGAAACTCATTTTTTCCTGTTGAGGTATGTTTTCTTTTCTGCCAAAATTAATGAATTAGAGTGCTTATGGATCCTGTTTTCTTCCGCTGCACATTGGTACCTTCCAACACCATTGTCTTACAAGTGAGCAATGAAAGATGTTGACAAGGATGAATAGATTAAAGCCATGAATCAAGAAATGAAGGCTATGTATTTCAATTTCTCTTGAAGCTTATAGATCAATCTGATGGGGTAAAACCTATATGTTGTAAATGGATTTACAAGAGAAAAAATGGTGTAGATGGAAAGGTACAAACCTTTAAAGCTAGACTAGTGGTAAAGGGTTATACCCAGGTTGAGGGAATGGACTATGGATAAACTTTCTCACCTATTGTCATGCTAAAGTCTATCTGAATTCTCTTGTCGATAGCCACATATGAGATATGGAAAATGGACTTCAAAACTGTCTTTTTGAATGGTAATCTTGAAAAAACCATCTACATGAAACAACCAGGGGGATTCATTGAGCAAGATCAAAAGCAAAAGGTTTACAAGCTTAATCGGTCCATATATAGATTGAAACAAGCATCTCGATCTTGAAATATAGGATGCGAACAAATCTTATAACTTTGATCAGAATGTTGATGAATCTTGTGTTTACAAGAAAATCATCAGCAACTCAGTAGCTTTCCTTGTGTTATATATAGATAATATCCTACTCAGATGTATGATAGATGAAAAGAAATAACTAGCCGTCCAGTTCCAAATGAAAGATTTGGGTGAGACGCAGTTTGTTATAGGGATCCATATCATCAGGCATCTTAAGAACAAAACCTGAAATTGTCTTAAGCATTGTATATTGTCAAGATGCTCGTTAGATATTCGATGGAAAATTCCAAGAAGGGATTATTGCCTTCCAAGCATGGAATTTTCTTGTATAAGGAATAGTGTCTTAAGACTCATTAAGAAATTGAGGAAATGAGACAAATTTTCATGCATCGACTGTTAGTAGCCTTATGTATGCAATGTTATGTACTAAACCTAACATTTTCTATGCAGCAGGGATTGTTAGTAGGTATCAATTCAATCCAGGATTAGATCACTAGACAACGGTCAAGACAATCCTTAAGTATCTACGGAGAACGAAGGATTATATGCTTGTGTATGAAGCTAAGGATTTTATCCTTACAGGATATACGAACTTTGATTTTTAGATTGATAAGGATTCTAGGAAATCCACATCAGGATCAGTGTTCACTCTTAATGGAGGAGCTTTTGTCTAACGAAGCATCAAATAAAGGTGCATTGTTGACTCTATAATGGAAGTTGCTATGAAAGTTATTTGGCTGAGGAAGTTCCTTATTGATTTGGAAGTCGTTCTAAAAATTTCTTTGCTCATCATACTTTATTATAATAATAGTGGTACTATGGCAAATCCAAAGGAACCTAAGAGTCATAAAAGAGGAAAACACATTGAGACGAAATATCACTTGATCTGAGAGATTGTGCAACGAGGGGATGTGATAGTCATGAAGATAGCTTCGGAGCATAACTGTTAATTCGTTTATGAAGGCTCTCACGGTTAAAGTGTTCGAGGGTCATCTAGAAGTCTAGGTCTATGCGATATGCAACACATTATCTAGGGCAAGTGGGAGATGTTACTGAGTATAAATGTCCTAGATTATTGTATTGTATACTTTATTTGTATTGTACACTACTCCATTAACTTTAGGACAAGTGGGAGATTTTTGGGATTGGCGTCCTAAATCTCTTTATTCTCTAGTTTGCAAACTTGTATAAACAAATTGTAATTAATAAAATAAATGTTATTTTATATGTGCATTAACTCAATCCAATAAATTAAGATCCTAAGTTATTTTATGTAACTTAAACATATATGTGGTGACATACAAGTGGATCATGTTTAAGTAATAGCCTAAATGGTCTGAAGTAAATGGATAAGGTTGGGTGCCTTATCTTGATGACACTACAGATACGATCCATACAATTGTTGTAAAGTGTTACAAATGTTCTAATCTTGATCATTCATATAGAGACATGTGAGTGGAGGTATCCTATACAAAGAGTTTGTATAAGACCAGACCACGAAATGATTAATCTCTCTTTATAATATTGTTGCTTGAAGAGACTTACATTTCACTAGGATGATCATAGGTGACTTGATCTTAAACCTGGGTGAGTTGTGAACTCCTACCTATGTGGTGGTCCTTTGATCTGCATGGGCGAGAATGACCAGTTTTGCCGACTCAATATGCCTACCAATTTGGGGATTCATCTGATTGGGGAGCTGGGAACTCAATTACACAAGATTAAATTCACTACTTCCTTTTATTGGGGTAAGTAGATTGCTCTTTTAAGGGCTAATTCCGAGTCTTGAACAATGAGAGCCCTCACCCTCTCACTGGCCAGAGAGGGGTCTAGTCATAGTTGGACTATGACTAATTATTCATTAGAGGGATCAGTGGTACTTAAGGAGTTAGATGTAACTACAAGGGTAAAACGGTAATTTTGACTCAACTGTACTTACGAGCAATTTATGAAGAGTCAACGCATTGTTGATTGGTTGTATTTAATGGACATAGAACTATATCTACAATGCGAAGAGTGCAGCTGTCGGTCTTTAGTACAGTGATCGACAATTGATAAATATTGATTAATTTAATTAAAGAGTTTAATTAATTAATCTCGTATCATTTGAGTTTCTAATCTGTAGGTCTATAAGGTCCTCTTGCTAGCTCAATAAGGAATTAATGAGAATCTATTAATTTTTGGATTAATTTGAATTGTTTAAATTAATTAAAGAGATTGAATTGTATGAGATATAATTAATATAACGTATATGATACATTATAATATAAAGTTTAATAGAAGAAGTAAATATTTGAGTATGATTCAATTATTAATTATATAAATGTAATTCATATATAAACTATAGGATAAAATTAATGTAAATATGATTTATAAACTGTAGGTTATATGAGAGAATATAAACTATAAATTATATTATATGTGATATAACATAAACTATAAGTTATATATTATATATGATATAATATAAGGTTGTATTTAATTATATTGATGTTATATAATTACATTTAATTTAAAATTTGAAAAATAACTCCTTAGGAATTATTTCTCGTTATTAAGAGGGAGTTATCAGATAACTCCCTCATCTTTCATATTGGCAGATGGCAGAGAAGATTGTAGGAGATCGATACCGATGTTTGAGTTTTTTTTTTTTAAAAAAAAAAAACTTCTCTCTGCGAAAATCTAAGGCAATCCCCTTCCTCTGTAACTTTTCTCTCAAGAACAATCTCCTCACGAAAATCTAAGGCAAGCTCACCACTCTGCCTGGAATCTCACCTCGAGGATAGTCAAGAAGACATTATTGATGGTGTCCAAGAAGTTCTGAGTTGCTGAGTTCGTGGGAGTTTTGTTGTTCGTGGAGTTCGATTTTTCACAAAAGAGTTTGTGATCTTGCCGGAGAGGAAAATAAGAAGAAAAGTTTTTCAAGGATTAGTTGTATCTATTTCCGTTTTCTCTCTATATTAAGTAGAAGAGCATGCTTAGGTGATGAATGTTTATCCTCTCGTTCTTTGTATTTTCTCTGTTTAAACAAGTTCCAAAACAAATTCATTGACACTAGCGATCATACGCTTCCCCTGTGGGAATTTGATTCCTTTCAATTATGTCACGGACTTCTCCCTAATCCAACATTGTCTTGAAATGAGTGTAAGTTTAAACTATATCTTCTTATTTTTTAAGTAAGTTTTTTTGGTATTATTTTTGTTAAGTTTTAATGTTAGGTTGAGAGTTATTCATACATTTAATCTCAATAATAATGTGTACTAATATCTCAATTTAATTAAATTGTACATAAATTTGATGCTTTGGAGAAGCATTTTTTGGAGTCATGAGCTCACAACATGGTCATCACACTTTCTCCTACACCTCAAGATATATTTTTATGGACCACTATATCTGTATGTAAACATTATTATTTAGTACACTTCTCTCTCTTTTATGTCGCAAGAATACTATGGACGAATTTGTTTAATTTCAATTTATGTGAAAACTTTAGATTTCCTTTATTATTATTGATTTGGATTCAATTTTAAGTTATGCAGAACAAAATTTAAAAAAAAAAATAAAAGCAATTATAGGAATATTAAAAAGAAAAAAAAAAAAAGCTCAATCTCCCAATGAGAGCGTTGGGAGTGGGTGTATCTCCCGAGGGGATAAAAAATCGTGGGGAGATTGAACGAGGACATCCATTTGGTTATTCAAACTCTCGACGGCGTTGAAACTGTTGAGAGAGACAGAAGAACTGTCGATGTGTCGTTGACCCTGTTGGGAGATATATACTCCTGACAGCATATATACCTCATTGGGAGTGATGAGTAGGCGTTTCACGTTGGGAATATGACTCTCGACACCTATTTCTCGACTATTTTCCCGACGAGATTATATATGTCGGGAGATCATCTCCTGACGTGTTTTCAGCTATATCCCGACGATTTTGGACGTTGGGAAAAGACTATGTTCTTGTAGTGAGTCCACCAACTTTCTACCCATAAACATCTCTTGATCAATAGAAATGAAGTTGTGTCCACACATGATAAATAGTCGATAGAAATTAGATCTGCCGACGTTTTTGGTTGCGTCAGCAGAAAAAACTAACGACACAGCTAAAAATTCTTTTAATGAGCACAAAAGTCTTAACTTTGTTTTATATGATCAATATCGCTAAAGCCTAGGAAGATGACAGTTTTTTTTTATTATTATTATTTTTTTATGTAATTGCATTATAGTTCCAACCAACTTAACACTAAAAATAGAAAAGCAAAGAAATATCTAGTCTGCTCCCTCTTACAGCCTTTTGAATGTAGAAATAAAATTAAAACTCTAGCTTTAATATACCGCATTCCATAGTCGTCACCAACCAACAACACAAGAACTCCAAGAGAAATTCAATAGAAAGAAATGACAGAAGAGGAAGAAAAATGTTAATGAAATAACAACATAAAATTCAAGAATGCAATGAAAAAGTAAAAAAATTACACTAATCTTGGCGATGATGCCTGACAAGAGTTAATCGTTAAGAATGTTAAAATAGATAATCAATAACAGCCGAAAAGTGTGTAAATTTTAGAATTTTATTTGGATAACATATATTATATATTTGCAATAAATAGATATATATATATATATATACATATATATTCAAAGATGTATAATATTGCATTTGCAAGTAAATTTTAAAATGTTATAAAATTGAGGAGCACAAGGGGCAATGCTTATGTGATTTGAAGATCCACTAAATGCCACTATTTATAAATAAAGTGACAAGTAGGATGCGGACTTACATGAACACCAAGCATGAATAACTAGAAGGCACATAGACAAGATGAATGGTGACACATGGCTTTTGGGACACTAAGCACTGAACATTTATTTTCTATTATAATATTCATAATACTTCTCCTTAGATACCCATATATATATATATATAATATGCCTCATTAAAACCTTAATAAGAAAAATACAATGGGAAAAACTCTAGTGAAGGAAAAATAGTACATATTTCATTATAATACATACTCCTTAAAAAAAATATAATATATTTATTCCTCTCATGAAAACATAACTTAAGAACTCTGAGTCACCACATTTCAATGTTGTATTCCAATTTTTTAAAAGTTGTGATTGTAATGCCTTTGTAAATAAGTCTGTCAAGTTATCCTTCGAACAAATTTGTTGTACAGTGATGTCATTTTCTTCAAGATCATGAGTGTAGAAAAGCTTCGTTGAAATATGTTTTGTTCTATCTCCTTTAATATGTTCTCCTTTGATTTGGACTATGCAAGCTGTGTTGTCTTCGTATAATATTGTTGGAAGGTTTTTATTATAAGACAAGCCACACGTTACACGAATATGTTGAGTCATTGACCTTAGATATATACATTCTCGACTAGCCTTGTGAATTGCAAGAATTTCAATATGGTTTGAGGAAGTGACCATTATAGTCTGTTTCACCGATCGCCATAATATAACAGTTCCTCCACATGTGAACAGATAACTTGTTTGAGATCTAGTTTTATGTGGATAAGATAAATATCCAAAATTTGCATAACCAACTAGATCAAAATTTGATTTATTTGAATAAAATAGACCCATATCGATTGTTCCTCGGAGATAACGGAGTATATGTTTAATTCTGTTCCAATGTCTTTTTGTAGGAGAATAACTATATCTAGCTAATAAATTTACTGAAAATGCAATATATGGTCTTGTATTATTAGCAAGATACATAAGTGCACTAATTGCACTAAGATATGATACTTCAGGACCAAGAAGTTCTTCATTATATTCTCAAGGTCGAAATATATCTTTCTTATATCCATGAACATACTTCCATTGGAATATTTACTGGATTTTTGCCATAAATAATCTTTTAAAAAATTTTCCTGTATAAGTTGACTAAAAAATAAATATTCCATCGGCTAAATGTTCAATTTGCAAACCAAGGTAAAAAAAAAAAAAAAATCGAGATCTTTCATCTCAAATTCTTTCTTAAGATATTCTATTGCGTTTGAAAGCTCTTCAGGAGTTCCAATTATATTCAAGTCATCAACATATACAATTATAATAGCAAATCCTAATTGTGATTTCTTTATAAAAACACACGGACATGTTGGATTATTTTGATATCCTTCTTTCAATAAATATCCACTCAGGCGATTGTACTACATCCGTCCTGATGTTTCAATCCATATAGTGATCTTTGTAATTTTATTGAATACCATTCCCGGAAATTTGATGTATATGTTTCAAATACCTTAAATCCTTCTGAGATTCTCATATAAACATCATTATCAAGAGATCCATATAAATATGTTGTGACTGCATTCATAAGATGCATATTCAGACTTTTATACACAGTCAAGCCAATTAAATATCTTAATATAATTGCATCCACCACCGGAGAATACGTCTCCTCAAAATTAATACCAGGTCTTTGTGAAAAACCTTGTACAACTAGTCTTGCTTTATATCTTATGAACTCATTATTTTCATTTCTTTTCCTCATAAATACTCATTTGTACCCTACAGGTTTAACACCTTCTGGTGTTCAAACTACAGATCCAAAAACCTAACGTTTTGAAAGGTGAATCTAATTCTGACTCAATTACTTCTTTCCATTGAAGCCAACTTTTTCTATGTTGACATTTTTCAGCAGATTTTGGTTCATGATCCTCATTTTCATATATAATATCAAGAGCAACATTATACGCAAAAAATTTGTCAATAATTACATTAGTTTGATTCCATCTTTTTCCTATCATATATAGTTTATTGAAATCTCATTATTATCTTTAAGTATTTCACCTTCCTCATAAGTCATGTCGAGGATTTTTTTTATGAGTATTTACACCCTCAACCAAATATTTTTCACTATTAATTATTTTTCGTTTTTTAGGATTTTTATCTTTGGAACCCACTGATCTACCATGCTTCTGGCGTGTTCCAGACTCATTAGTGACAACTTGTTATGTTGGGATATCAATTTTTTATGGAACATTTGCAGTTAATATATATGACTTAGTTACTTTCTTTGCATCTATAAATGTATCTAGTAATTGATTTGCTATATTTTTCAAATGAATTATTTTCTAAACTTCAAGTTCACATTGATCTATACGGGAATTTAAATGAGACAATAACGATACATTCCATGTAATTTCTTTTTCCAACTTCTTAATTCCTCCCCTTAATTTTGGAAAATTTATCTCATTAAAATGACACTCAGCAAATTGTGCAGTAAATGCATCAGGGGTTCAAGATATTTAATAATTAATGAGGAATCATATCCAACATATATTTTTAACCTCTTTTTAGGACCCATCTTAATGTGTTGTGGTGAAGTAATTGGAACATTTAATGCACATCCCAAAATTCTCGTATGGGAAATATTTGGCTCATGACCATAAGCTAATTGTAATGACGAATACTTATGATAAGCTATTGGCCTAATGCATACAAGTGACGCTGCATGCAAAATAGTATGTTCTAATACAGATGAAGGAAGCTTAGATCTCATAAGTAATGGTCTTATAATTAATTGCAAATGTTTTATAAATGATTCTGCTAAACCATTTTGTGTATGAACATGAGCTACAGGATGTTCAACATTTATCCTAGTTGGCATACAATAATTATCAAAAGCTTGGGGTGTAAATTCACCAGCATTATCAAGACGAATGGTCTTAATTGTATAATTAGGAAATTGCGCTCTTAACTTTATTATTTGAGCAAGTAATTTTGCAAATGCAAAATTTCGACTTAATAATAAGTACACGTGTGACTATCTGCTGGATGCATTTATTAATATCTAAATGGTCCACTTGGTGGGTTAATGGGTCCACAGATATCACCATGAATTCGTTCAAAAAATGTGATTCATTCCCCGCTTTACCTGGTAATGGTCTAATTATCAATTTTCCTTGAGAGCAAGCATCACATGATAATTCATTAAATTAAAGAATCTTCTGGTTCTTCAACGGGTGTCCATTTGAATTTTCAATAATCTTCCTTATCATTATAGATCCTGGATGACCCAATCGGTCATGCCAAATTATAAATATGTTTGGATTCATGAACTTCATGTTCATTGTTGCATATATTTCAATTACTCGTATATGAGTATAATACAATCCAAAAGATAAATCAAGCAACTCTTCCAATATACGTTTTTCATTTGAGATAGTGGATATGATATATAGATATTCCACATTATTCTTACTATCAGTCTCAATATAATAACCATTGTAACGTATATCTTTAAAACTTAAAAGATTTCTCTTTGATTAACTAGAGAACAATGCATTGTCAATTGTAAATTTTAATCCTCTAGGCAAAATAATATTTTCTTTTCCAAAACCTTTGATCAAGTTTGCAGAACCGGATATTGTATTTACTTTTGTTTTCAGCGTTGTCAATTTGGAAAAGTATTTTTTATTTGTAAGTATTGTATGTGTAGTTGAACTGTTTGCTAGATATAGATCTTCTTTGCTCATTTTTTAGTCACCTAACATATAAAAATAATCCATGTTTCTTCATTAAAAGAAAATAATTACAATAAGAAAAATAACACTTAAAATATACAAAAGTTACTAAAAAACATGAAGATAGATAAAAGAAAACAACAACATTAAGTCTAGATATTCTCAAAGTCAAAAGAAACACTTGATGTG
Source organism: Benincasa hispida (assembly GCF_027475165.1). Taxonomy (NCBI): domain Eukaryota; kingdom Viridiplantae; phylum Streptophyta; class Magnoliopsida; order Cucurbitales; family Cucurbitaceae; genus Benincasa; species Benincasa hispida. Next base: position 1,830,377 of record NC_143483.1, read on the forward strand.
CCACCAACTGTGTCAATCTTCTCTTCAGGAGATTCAAAGAAGTCCGCCACATCCAAATTTGTCATATAGGATGGGTCAAATATGTCATTATCCTGGTATGCAAAATTTGATTCCACATTTTTCTCTTTTTCCTTCAGGGAGGCTTGATAGAGGTCAACTAAACGTTTTGACGTACGATAGATATATGACCAATGCCCAGTCATTCTGCATCGGAAGCATTTATTTTCAACACTCTTTGAACTTTTATCTTGTGGAGCTTTTCCTTTGTGATCATTATTTTGCTTTGTGATCATCATTTTGTGTGGTTTTTTTTTAAATTTAAATTATGAGAACGACCAACACGAAAGTAATAATTATTTCTTCCTCTACCATGGTCATGACCTCGACCGCGACTACGACCTCGACCACGATTATTATTATTAAAATTCATAGCATTCACTTTAGGGAATGTTGTTGTTTCTGTTGGTCGAGATTCATGATTTTTCATCAATAACTTGTTATTTTGTTCGGCCACGAGAAGACATGAAATTAATTCATAATAGTGTTTAAAACCTTTCTCTCGATATTACTGCTGCAAGAGCATATTTGAGACATGAAATGTAGAAAATGTCTTCTCTAACATATCAACATCAGAAATTTTCTCTCCACATTACAATAAATTTGAAATTTGAAATCTTGTAGGCTCAAGTGCATTCACTCATAACCAGCTTTTGGAAGAATAACTGTTTTTTGATGATCTTACCTCTCTTTCAAATTTTTCGACAAGATATGAGGATCTTTTATTGTAAGATACTCCATTTTCAATCCCTCCTGGATATGATGATGAAGGAAAATCATAGTTTTTGCTTTGTTCTGACTGGATGTCGTATTTCCTTCCTTAATAGTCTCTCCAAGTTCATAACATTCAGGTGGATTTCGGCATCATGAACCCATGACAAATAATTATTGTCGTTGATATCAAGGGCGACAAATTTAATTTTGTGAGATTTGTCATGGCAACACTTTAGGACCTATCTTTAGCAGGAAAAACTACCAGAGCTCATGTTGATAACGTGTTATGAAATTGAGGAGCACAATGGGACAATGTTTGTGTGATTTTAACATCTACCAAATGTCACTATTTATAAGCAAAGTGGCAAGTGGGATGTAGACTTATATGGACACCAAGCATGAAAAACTACAAGGCATATGAACAACATGAATGGTGATATATGGCCTTTGGGATACTAAGTAATGAGCATCTATTTTTTATTATAATATTCATAATAAAAAAAAACCATATATGATATTTTAATTAGTCAATTTCCATAAAAAAGAAGATAATGGATTTCTTAAATAGTCAGATAAAGGAGATTTAAATTAAATCAATTACAATTGAGGCAATCCTCTAAAGGCCATTTAATCAAAAACTTTGTCATACAGTCTAATTGCCCAAAAAACTACAATATTACATTGTAGGTAGTCAAACAGCATAATATAGTTAAATCAAAACTACGTAATTGGTGAATCCATCTATGTCAATGTGTTCTAAATTTGAGAGACAAACTGTTTGAAGTAGTGTAATATTGATGTTTTTTTTTTATGTGACGTCCCGAAATTTTAAGGTAAAAGGCTTGGGTCGTTACATTTTAGAATGTAGTAAATAAGTTTGATATATTCTCCACTAAGATAGTATAGTCTTGAAATGTCACATACTCACGATGGGAGGTCAAAGTAAACAAAACGAACAATTAGATCATATGAAATGTCGCATGCTCACGATGGGAGGTCAAAGTAAATTATCTTATCACTTTTCTTCTACAAATTGAAGTTGGAAGAATTCATATACTCTCATAATATAACTCTATTTGTCTGCAAGAAAATATTATTTAGAATGTTGAAATTAAACAACAATTTTTCACAATCAATCAAGCAAAATGAAATGTAAAACAAATAAACTCATCCCCAACTACATGCACATTTCACATCCAGAATCCAGCCTCCAATTGTTCAGCCATCTTCTGCTGTTTTTTGTTTTTTACCTTTTTTTTTTTTTTTTTTTTTTGTTCAATAATGCCAATCATAACTATATATAAAAATAACAACCATGGTTGTTTTTCAATTATTTAGCGTACCCCCAAAAGTCCATCTCGCCTCTCAACGAAAGCTGATTGATTTGACTTACTGACGACGACCCGTGTTCGTCGTCAAACCTCACATCTTTGTTCGAGTCCTCATTTCCAAGATGAGACGTAACGAGCCGATCCAACATGGACCAGGGTTCGGTCATGCCATCGGTTGGTTGGCCGGTCTCAGAATTATTAGACATTAATTGTTTGACCATGAGAGGGGCATCGGGTGGCAAGGACGAGAGGGCCGGGTAGTCGTAGGCGGCGGACGAGCCGGGGAGGCCGGGCTTGATGGGGGAAAGGTTGGGGTGAAAGAGGTGGTGGTGGGGGAAATTATGGGAAGTTGGGAGTGGGGTTGGGATGTAGTGAAGGGCTAGGTCGGATTTGTTGAGCTCAAATGTGGGATGGGAAGCGTAGTTTTGTTGGGGTTGGCGGAGTTGATATTGTGAGTCTCTATGCATGAAAGTGTGAGGTGTGGCGATCGAAGCTGAGGAATGGGCATTATTGTTTACATGCTGGTCGGAGTTTGCGCTCGACCCACCTCCTCCTCCTCCAACTCCTTCGTTTGTCACTTTGAATAGATTCTTCTTCTTGAAAACCCGGCAAACCACCCACCCGTCCTCCTGTGCCACGGGTAAATTACAAGGTTAGTCAATGAACTTTTAAATTTTGTATGGTTTGTTATTAAATTTTAAATATTTTTTCGTTAAACTTTAAAACATGATCCAATAAATCTTTAATTTTCAAATTCGGCATCTAGTTGGTCTTGGGTACATTTTTGCATTTTTAAAATCTACTAACCTACTAGTTAGACACAAAACAGAAAACTTAAGGTTCTAATAGATATAAAATTCAATTTTATATTAAATAAATTAGTTAATTCTTCAATAAAAAAGAAATCGGACAATTAAAACATCCGAAATTATTAGTCATTTTTAAAGTCAAAAGTTTTCTGGAATACAAAATTAAAAATTGGCTTATTAGAAATAAATTTGAAAGTTCAAACACAATAAGAAGTTCATAGATCATGTAATAGGCACGGATTAAAATAGAAAGTTTAGAAGTAACTACTAGATACAAAATTCAATTTTCTATCAAATACTGTAGGGTTGTTTTCAAATATAGAAAAATGAGTCTTTACAAATGTAACAAAATATCACTATCTACCAGTGTTAGATAATGACAGGTATTGATAGACATCTTTTATGCCTATCAATGTCTATTACTGTCTATTATCATAATGACATTTTGCTATATTTATAATTATTTTTGACATTTTTATCTTTTAAAACAATTACCCAATACTATGGTTACTTTTTAAAAATATAAATATTTTAATAAATCTGTTAATTCAATCTCAAATGGGCTATTAAATGCAAAACTAAAAAGCTAGTAACAATTTTATTTTTAATTTTCTATTTTTAAAATTAATGTTTCTTTTCTCGTAAATTTCATGGTTCTCATGAAAAAAGTACATAAATTGTGTAGTCAAATTTTTTTTAAAAAAAACCAAGTTTATGATAATAATTTTTATAGTTTTCAAAATTTCACTCGGTTTTAAAAAATATTAATTAAAAAAATAATAAAACAAAGAATTCTTTAAATAAAAAATAAGTAAAAATAAAAAATCAAATAGTTATCCAACCGACGTGAAAGATGAATGGAAATAATGGATTCTCACAGAGTTATTGGAAAGAGGGTCATCGGCATCTTCGAGGCGATATTCATGCATGATCCAATCAGTTTTCTGGCCGTGAGGAGCTCGACCACGATAGAACACCAATGTTTTACGCATTCCGATCTTCTTGTAAGAGTTTCTAATGCATTTGTCTCGTCCAGTGGCCTTCCAGAAGCCGGCGTTGGTGGCTCTGTTGGTTCTTGACCCCGTCGGGTACTTCCTGTCCTTGTGGCTGAAAAAGTACCACTCGTTTTGTGGCGTCGACCCTATCCTACATTTCTCTGTTTTCACAAACCAACCATACATATCAATACTCATTGTTAGGGGTGTGTATCGGTTGGTTGGTACCGGTTTTAGAAGAAAATGGGTACCGAAAACCAACCAAAAAATTACGTGAAGTTTCGTCGGTTGGTTTTGTTCGATTTTTTTTCTACAAAGCCAAAGTAAAGTGAAGAAAAATGAAAGATTAATTGATGAAGTGTTATTGTTAGATTAATATAATTTTCAACCATTTTAAATTTAAATCAATTATTTTTTTATGAAAAAAATTAAATCAATCATGGGCTTGGAATTTAGGCAACATAAAAAAGAAAAGGCTAGTTGCATAAATGGAATTCAAACCCAAAATAATAGAATATGAAGTACAAGGATAAAATAATTGCATATATAGAATAAAAAAATGGTAAAAGACTAAAAAACACATACCCAACTCACTTCTTCCCAATTTTCTCAAATTGAAAGTTATTACTGATAACAGTTATTGATAATAGCCATTTATAACTGCTATCACCGATAGATAGTTGCTATCAGTGGTAGCTTTCAATTTGAGAAATATTAATACAATATTGAAATATTAGCTTTTAATTTGCTATCAGTTATCAATGGCTATCATTGATACACTTTCATCAATTAGAATCAACATTGAAATATTAACACTTAAGGCTAGCAATGATAGACTTCTATAACTAGTTATGAACTTTCAAAGGGACTCGATATATAGATTTCAACCAACTTCTATCATTGATACCATTAATATCGCTTATATCGTGGTTATTAGTGATAGTTTATTTCATTGATAATATCACTGATAAGTGATAGAAGTTAGGTGAAATCTATATATCGAGTCTCTTTGAAAGTTCATAACTAGTTATAGAAGTCTATCATTGCTAGCCTTATATATCGAGTCTCTTTCGCTTAAGGCTAGCAATGATAGACTTCTATAACTAGTTATGAACTTTCAAAGAGACTCGATATATAGATTTCACCTAACTTCTATCACTGATACCATTAATATCACTCATACCGTGGTTATTAGTGATAGCTTATTTCATTGATAATATCACTGATAAGATGCTATCAATGATTTCACTGATATCAAACTACCAATGATCTCATTGATAATATCACCTAACTTGTTTAATAAACTACTTGTTTCTTATTTCAAACTTTTAAGAAATGTTTCTAAAAATGGTGCAAAATTGTGGACTAAAAAAATAGTTTTTTTCAAATTCATTTTCATTTGCTATTTATATGTAATGTTTCATTATAATAATCAAACTTGATGATTGACTTATTAATGTTAAATTACTTATGAATTGGGTATTTTCAAGTCTTAGGTATGAAACTCAACCTCATAATTCTTATGAAAAAAAAAAGTAAAAACTGGATAAAGAAGAGAAAATTAAAGAAAAAAAAAAGAAAGAGTAGAAGCAAAAATCGGAGAAAGGAAAAAAAATTAAAAAAAAAAAAGAAGCCAAAACCAGAGAAGGGAAAGAAAATTAAAAAAAAAAAAGAAATAAACAAAAATTGGAAGCAAAAATCAGATAAAGAAAAGAAAAAAAAAGTGAAGAAGCAAAAACGGGAGAAGCGAAAGAAAATAAAAAAGAAAGAAAGAAGCAAAAACGGAAGAAAATAAAAAAAAATTAAAATTTAAAAAAATAAGAAATAATATTTTTTTAAATTTTTATACTTATTTTTTAGGAAAAAAATTAAAATAATAGTTAGCTTACTTTTATACTTATTTTTTTTACTTTTATATTTATTTTTTAGAAAAAAAATTAAATAATATTTACATATATTGGTCGGTCGATCGGTTTTCCAATTCTTTTATATGAAAATTGAAAACCGATCGACCAACTTCAATTTGGTCGATTTCAATCGGTCGGATTGGTTTTCAGTGTCTTTATGCTCACCCCTACTCATTGACCAAATTCTACTGAAAAATACTTTAACACATTTCAGGTTGTACCTATTTTGAAAAAAATTCTAATACTTCCATTAATCATTAATTGGCCCAATAACTTAAGTTTAGGGATAAAATCAAATTTAATATTATATAAGCTAACATATGAAAAATTTTCCATACTATCGTAATACTAGAAATTTTCTCATTTATCATTATACAACCCATTCAGGTGTTTGATTACAAGTTATTATGTGACAATTTTTTTATTTAAAAAAAAAATCTTTTTATATATTTTTTCTACTAATGTTTTTTCATGTATCATACTCTCATCACAAACAAAAAAATTAAAATATTTAAAAAATGAAGTACAAAGAATATGCAACGTGACAAATTATGATTGAAAATTTTATTGAGATACATAAATATAGGTGCAATCTAAGATACATCTAAATATTTTTTTTGTTTTTTCTCTTTATAATTGAAGGAATGCATGGATGAGTGTAACCACCCAACTATTATTACTCATACTTTTTTATATGACTTTATAAAAAAAAGAACTCTCTTTTGTCTATTTTTATTGAAAACGAGTGTCAATATGAACACAACTAACATAAAACATGTAATATCAACAAAAGGTAAGAGATTTGAATCCAAACTCCCACTCACAACAATCAAGACAAGTGAAACAAGAGAAGAGACCGTTTTGACTTATCCATTAAAAAATTAAATTGACTTTTCAAAAATTTTAGAGACTAAATTTATAATTTGGCTAATACATACTAGTCTAGACCCAAACTTAATTATAAAATTATAATAGGAGTAAATTGTTTAAGTGATCAACTCAAAAGGTGGTTTTGTTAGCTTCTAAACATAATTCATCAAATTAATATATTATATTTTCGATTAAAAGATTACACTATTGAAATTAAACCCAACAAAATTTATATAATTTCATTCTCAACTCAACAAATTAAAAACACATCGAAATTCACAACCTTGTCTTTGACCACGGAGTCAATTCAAATGGTTTCAACCTAAAAATTACTAATTTAATTCTTAGTTATATCAAAACTTTAGCTCAATGTGTCATCATTCTCGAATTTCATGGAGAGAGTTCTTCTTTTTCAAAAGAAAAAGGAAAAAAAAAAGTAAAAAATTAGCAATAAGAAAAAAAAATAATGCATAGATAAGTGGGAAGATTTGAGATGCACAAATTACAAGAAAATTATTAGGATATAGCCAAATATAATTTATTCATCTTAATAGTCAAAAAAATGAAACTCTCACGCGCAGAAGCAGCAGCAGTTTCTTTACGTTGCTGCTGAGAATTAATATCATCATAAATTTACTACAAAAAGGAAGAAAAAAAGAGAGTACCACCACCAAATCATTTTTAATTTATTAATTTAACATATTTCTCTTCTAAGACTTAACCCTTTTCACACATGAATAATTTAATTTGTGATAATCATATAGATAGTAATAAGTCAATAATTTCCATCAAAATACATGCAATTTAGGGCTTAGGAAAGGGGTTTATTATTATTATTATTATTAATTTAAGAAAAGGAGTGCCCGAATTATTATTAGGTTAAATTACAAATTTAGCTCCTATAATAAAAAAAGTTAGAATTTAGTTCCTATGATTTGATAAAATCTTTAAAAAATCTTACTATGAGAATTTTATTATACCATAGAAGAACCATTTATGAGGTTTTATCAAATAATAAGGATTAAATTCTAACTTTTAAAACTATAGGAATTGAATTCTAACTTTCTAAAACCATAGAGATAAATTTAATAGTTAAATTATAAAATTGGTCTCCACAATTTAGAGAAAATTAAGAATTAGACCTTTTTTATTTTAAAAGTTAAAAATTAATTCGTATGGTTTGAAAAAATCTTCATAAATAATCACTCCAATAGAGACTATTTACGATTTTATCAAACCATAAAAACCAAATTTTAATTATAAATGATAGGGATTAAATTTTAATCTTCTCCACAAATTTCACAAGCTAACTTTATTAATGGTAAGAGTAAGGATTTTCAAAAGACGAAGAAAAGTTACCTTGCAAGTCCCAAGGTTCGATCTTGTTCAAATCGACCTCTCGAACAACTTCCATGTCGAATTTTTGAAACGACACCTTCTTCTTCAAGTAGTAATGAAGGAGCTCTTCATCAGTCGGATGGAACCGGAAACCGGGAGGAACGCCACCGCCGCTACCGCCGCCCGAGGAGCCCATTTACATGCCCTAATGATGAACTATACTTTGTAAGAAAAATAATTGGATTGAAAATGGAATTGATCCACCAAAGTTGGAAATAGGGTAACCAGGGAAAAATGAAGCCTAAGTTTGTAGATGAAGATGAAGAAGGGGTATAAATATGAAATGAGAGTCAAAAGGGGAAGAAGAAGAGAAGAGAGTTATAATTGAAAAGGGAAGCGTTGACGGCGGAGACTACGGCGGTGGAGATGGTTAAAGCTATCGTAAAAAGGAAGCATAGGGAATGAGGGGATGGTTTTTCTCAATTGCTAGCTGTAGTTTACTACACAAATGGACTGTGTATTTTATGTCATCTCTCTTCACCTCCATTTTAGGAGCGTGTGCCTCCAATCCACTTTAATTTACTCCTATCATATATACATGCATTTGAAATATACGTAATAAATCAATGGTATTATAAAAAGTTAGTCGAGTTAGATTATATTTGTTGTTGCTTACTTGTGTTTCATAATTGTAATGAAAAGTATGGATCTGTCATATTTACTATTATCATTATCGTTTGACCCTAAACGGTAATGATAATGATAACAGTAACATACCGAGGATGTGATTTCAACTTTTTACCTATACTATTCTTTTTCCCCAGTCCCAAATAAGTCATAGCATGCCCCATTCATTAAATGGGGAGGGTCGGTCTCAACCTAATCCTTGATTGAGGCCGAGGCCGAGGCCAAATAGGTTAGTTTGGGTTGAAGCCCAAACAACCCTCTTCCCATGATTAATTGAGACCTAGGGCATATGGTTTTCTAGCTCTAGTTTCGCCATTTTCTTAATTGGAAAGAGTGTGAACTCCATAAAGTCGTTTACGCCCTTTGATCCAGATTTATCTATAACAATAGTTTTTAAAACTTGACTTAATTTTTTAAAATATTGGTAGAAAGTAGATAAAAAGAAACTAGAAATTTAGAGAGGTGGAAGAAAGTAGATAACAAGGCAATATATATATATTTAGTAATTATCTTCTTTCTAGGCTAGTATGAAAAATCTTATAAGTGTGTTTTTAGTACAGTGATTGGCCGGGAATCACCCCTATAAAATTTGTCATGTTTTCTTTTTCTTTCTTTTTTTTAGTAAAGTATGCCTCACTTATATATTCATCTTTTAAAAACGTCCTTCTAGGTAGTTGGTTCAAATCTAAAATCACGAAACGTAACATAATAATTCAAAATCATTTTTAAGAGTATGTAACCAAACATCAATATGAATAAATGAAAATCAATTTTTCAAAATCATTTGTACCAAAAAGCATATTTAAAACTGATATTGAAGATGAACAAAAGTAGCTTTAATCATTTTAAAATATCACTCTCAAACATGTATTTTGAACCATGATCTATTTTCCTTAAAGATAGGGATGGTAAATTTCAATAAAACAGTAAGAACAACAATGAAACTTTTAATTAAAGCATTGTAACTAAATTGAAGATGAGGTTTAAAAAAATTAATTAATAATAACTTTAACCTTAAATTTATAATTGGATCTTTAATTTGTTGGGGGACATAAATTCTGACGTAATCTGGAACACAAGAAAACTGATGGAGAAGAGTATATGAAGCAAAGAAATGAAGTAAATTTCAACATCATTCTAACATATATTGTCGGACCAAAAATCTATAATCCAAGTGTAATTATTCCAATGAGTTGGCAAAGCATTTTTAGTGAAAAATTCTTGATAATCATCAATTACTTTGAATCTCGGTATTGATTTTGCCAATAACTACTTGAGTTATGTTCGTTGGATAATTAATTGATTTTTTTTAAAAAAAAAAAAAAAATTAAGTTTATATCATCTCTATTTTTCATAATGGTTTACATTTTTCTTAAGTATGATAGTTGAATTATTAGCCAAATTTCAAAAACAAAAAACAACTTCTTTTCAAAACAACTTTTTTTAGTTCTCAAAATTTGGTTTGGTTTTTTAACTCACTAGTGAAAAGTAAATAATAAAGAAGAAATTTGGAGATAGAAATAGTGTTCATAAGTAGAGATATCCACGAGGCTAGGCGGGGCCGAGGATGCCATTCCTCATCCCCATCCCCACTTTCCATTTCATTCCTTATTCCCGTGAAATTCTCCACGGGATTGGAGTGGGATTCTCCGAGGGGAATTCGTGGGGATCGGGTTCCAGGGAATTTTTCTCCGTTACTTTTTTTTTTTTTTGTAAAAAGCTAATTAATTTAAATCACTAATGTGAGCGAATTTTAATTAAATAATTAACTTTATCACTAAATTATTTATTATGGTTAGTTTTATATGACAATTTGAATTTAAGGATAAATTACTCAAATTTTGGCTTAAAAAAGCTAATTAATTTTTTTAGTAGAAAGAAATAAATATAAACCAAATTATTCACATATATAATCTGAATTTAAACATTAAATTTTAACACATTCATTATGTTTCTCAATTAATAATCAAATTTGAAATTTAAATGTAATATTTATATAATAATAATAACATAACATTAGATAACTATACTAAATAAATAGCTAATCGAGGTGGGGTCGGGGCGGGGAGCGGGGATGGGGAATGCATTCCCCGTCCCCGTCCCCGTTTAGCTCACAAGGAATTTTTTTCCTCCATTCCCCACCTAATCGGGGAATCCCCGCCCTGGGTCCCTGTGGGAAAATTGGACATCTCTATTCATAAACTTAATTTTTAAAAAAATAAAATAAAATAAATGGTTACCAAACGGGACATTTCATTCCAATAAAAGAGATCAGCAAATTGTCATCAAGAGGTTGAACAACAAAATATGATGTTGAGAAGAGCTTTTAATGGATCATTGGGCCACACAATCGGAGCAATTTTGTGAAGTTTGACTAAACGAGAACCATATAGACCAAATTGAAAATAAATTCGAACTATATAGACCAAATAATGAAAACTAAACCTAATCGATGGAGATTATTTTTTTTCTTTTTAAATGTATTGTAACTAAAGTGTGGAGTGAGGGAATCAAACCTCAAACCTCGAGGTCGATAGTATAAGTACTATGTCAGTTGAGCTACGCTCTTATTGGTTAATCGATGGAGATTTAAATCAAAACCATAGAGACCAAATTAAAATCTTACTCAAACTAAATTTTTAGCTGGACCCAAAAGAAGAGAGATTAGTAGTAAGAGTCAAAATAGGGTAAAAATAGGTGAGCCTCAAGTGAAAACAAAACGTTAGTATAAGGGTTGCATGCATATAAAATATTATGTATGTTAAATGAAAGGAGAGGGTGTTAGACACGCGCCAGCTTGGGAATTAGGGTTTGATTGAGAATATTTATTAAATGTTAATTAGGGTTAGCAATTTGAAGGGGGAACGAAGAAGATGGAAATAATATAATAAATAAGACCAATAAACGATCCCGAGAGAGGAAAATAATGGGAGTAATAAAATAGGGGATATTAGGTGCATTAGATTGCTCCCAAAGCAATGTTACTAATTAATTAATCATAATATAATATGATCTTGGGATATTCACTAGCTACTATTTTCATATGTTTAATTAATTAAATGTTAAAATATCATTTTCGTCACTATATTTTAGAATTTGTTCAATTTTAGTCTGGTACTTTTCAATAAATCTTAAATTTAATCTCTGAATATTAATTTATTTTTCTAAAATAGATTAAAATAATATAATTTATATTAAAAAAATATAATATGTGAATTTGTTTTCAAAATTTGTAGTGAAAATGCTAATTGATAACAAAAAGTTTTCCTTAAAAATCAACAAAGAAACTACTAGTGGGATTACATTTAAAGATTTATTGAAGGAGAAATATCTTTTTGATAATCCTAAGTTTTGGGTCTAGTTTTGATTTGTTCTCTTGGTTTCAAAATGTTACACATATTTAGTTATTAAGTTCTTAATTTGGTTTCATTTTAGTACTTAATTTCAAAATGTTATAATTTTACCTTTAGATTTGATTTTTTTTCCAATTTGGTCCTTAAATTTCAAGATTTATATTTTTAAACCTCAAATTTTTCATCAAATACTCATTTTTCAACCATTGACGTTAATGTCTATCAATTAATTTAAAATAAATATGAAGTTTAAAATTCTAAATTTAATTTTAATAGTGAAATCTAACGATAATTTTTTTAAATTAATTAATAAGCATTAATACTTAAGATGAGAAGTGAATATTTAGTGAAAATTTGAGGTTGTGAAACATAGGGACCAAATTGAAACATAACTCAAATTCCAAGGATAAAAGTATATCGTTTTGAAATCTAGAGACTAAATAAAAACTAGATCTAAAATTTATAATAAAAAATATTTTTCTTTTTATTAAAAATATAGAGATTAAAATGAAAGAAAGTTCAAAGTACATAGACTAAAATAATATTTAAACATTAATTATTAAAAATATAAAGGTAGAAGGGAGAGTGAAAAGAGGGAGCAACAATATTAAGTTGGGGTAGGGTTTAGTAGTTTAGGCCATGGTTTGGCATTTGCTTGCACATGTGACAGAGCATATATTGATCATCTTATGACCTCGATTTTGCCATTTTGTTGATTCAATTCTACGCTTTATCTCCATGGCCGTCCTCCCCTCGTGCTCTCCTCTCTCCTTTTGTCAACTCTCGATACGCGTTTAGATACGAATTCGGATTTCACGTCATAACTTCTTCGTTTCTAAATTTCATACTATGGTTTTTTTTTTTTTTAATATGGTATTTCCAATTGATAACAATTATTGATAGACTCTGTCATTGATAAACTTCTATTATGGATTTAAATTTTACTATATATATATACTTATAAATTCTTTTGCACTGTGTTATATCCGTTAATACTTTGGATTTGATTACTATATTTGCAATTGTCTCTTATTTATATCTACAAAAATTATTTTTGTTTAATTGACCAAAATGAGTGATCTATTAATGAATAAAAATAGTTTTCTAAATCAAATATTTTAATTTTTTACTTTTTTTTATTATAATTATTTATTGTTGTACTTATTTATTTTTTATATTAAATAATATTTGAGTCATGCTTCTAAAATATTCTAACATTAACTCTTGAATTGCGATGTGACTCTTAAATTTCGATTCAAAATAATAAAATTAATGAAAATTTGAAATTAATATCACAATTATTGTAGACAAATTTCTTACGTATGTTTTTGTAAGTTTTTGAAAGATTTTTGTTTTTATATTTTTTAAAATTAAAATGAATCTCAACATAAAAAAATTAGTTCTATATTTTTTTACCATATCAAAGCTATATCTTAAATAATTTAAAATCTTTTCACTTCTCCAATCTTCCTTTTGTCATTAACAATATTTTAATAAATTAAAGATGTTAAGATTTTCGTACTCATATGATCTTTGATTGGCAAAATAAAATTAATGCAGGATTTATAAAAATGTATAAAAACATTAAGTAGGTAATCAAATATATCAAACCCAAAACCAAAATATTATTTTTAATTATTAACTAATTAATAAAAAAAAACAATATTTTAGTTCAAATTAATATTTGAAATTAAATAGGCAATTTAAAATAAGGAAAATTAAAAAATAATATTGTTTTACTATACACCACTATAATAATTTTTTAAAAAAATAGAAAACAAATGGTTTATATTAAAGTTTGAAATTGACAATCAATTTTGTCTAAATAAAAATAAATAAAAGTGTTTATTCTTATTAAATAGTTAATACAAAATTTTAAAAAAAGGTAGTTTAAATTTAAATTCTAAATGAAGGACAGAATCAAATATATCCAAAAAAAAAAGTAATATTTTAAATTACTAAAGAACTAATATGAAGGTTTTGTAAAATTGAAAAAAAAATAATATTTTGATTTAAATTGAAGTTTGAAATTAGGTGGATAATTAAAGTATCCAAATTAAATTTTTTAAAAATATATATTTTTAATTATTAAATAATTAATTCAAAAATTTTAAAACCATTAGGTTTGTTTAGATTGAAACTTGAAATTAAATAAGTAATCAAATGATATAAGTAAAATAAAAGTTTAAAATTACGTAGGTAATCAAATGATGCTAATCAAAATAAAAATTAATATTTTCAGGATTTAAGTTTGCCTCTTTCGTCCTTTTTTATATTATTTTAATAATGTAATATATTTTAGCTATTAATTGTTAATTTACAATGTTAATTAATTACTTACTGATAAACCAAAATATAATTTAGAGTTTATCCTCTTCCATCAATGTAGTTTAATCTCTCTGGTACATAAATTGTATTTTGCAATTTTGAAATTAAGTTACATTTTAAATTTTACAAAAACACGTACAATGTTTAGATATATTTTTTAAAAAAATTCAAAGATATATTTAACATAAACTCATAAGGGGCAATTGCATGTATATCAAAATAGGATTTGATATTTGCAAGTGTGCCTTCACTTTTTCTTCTTTTGCAAATCTAGCAAACTAATCCACCCAAACATTAGAAAAGTAAAAGTCTAAAATATCTTATGTCGTTGATATACTCAGTATCAAGTATATTTGTTAAGTGATATAGCTTATGTTGAATATATATAGATGACATATTATTCATATACTTTATTTTAATTAAATTAGTTAATCAAGCATTTATTGATTGGTGTCTAATACACTCGTGTCTTATATTTGATATGCACTTGATACACTACTAGTATATACTTGATACCCTTGATACACTATTGATATACATCTGATACATTTGATACAATCCTAATATGCTACTGACATACATTTGATACACTATTGATATATACTTATACACTTAATACACTACTATATACACTTGATGCACTTGATACTCGTAAATGTCATCTTTATTTGATTCTTTCTATCTCTCTTTCTCTCTTTCTTTATCATTTGATACACTTGACTGATATACTTGATAATGATGTGCTTGATTGTTATATTTGATATACTAATCAATCATGCACTTATTTATATGTTGATAAACTTAATACAGTTGACTGATATATTTTATATACTTGATAATGATGCACTTGACTATAAATTACTGATAATAGTCAAAATTTACACTTTTTTATACACTTGTAATCTCTTGTTGACAAATTTTATTAATATATTAGTGCATATATTTAGTATATCAACAAAGTTACTTTAGTTTTTGTTATTTTTAGTAAATCAATGTGAATATTTATCACAAGGTATATCCTACAACTAATTTACTTTAAATTTGGTATATCAATTTATAGAATAACTTAAATCAAAGAAAAACCCCGCAAATCAAACAAAAAATAGAATCAAATCAATCAAAGATCTATTCCAATTGAAAAGATTAATAAAAAAAAAATATTGAGAATACAACAACATTTAATTAAAAAAAACATAATAAAAATAAATAAGTAAACTGAAAATTAGGTATAGAGAAAAGAATATTAAAGGAGAAAAAAAAAACAGTAAACTTGAAATTAGGTATTAAAGAAGAATATTAAAAGTAGTTGCATGTGATATGAAATATATGAAGAGAAAAATTAAGAAAGAAAATTGGGAGTGAAAGATTGATTTTGTTTATTTATTTATTTTAGATTGGGTAGGAGTGAGGTTAGGTAGGATAGAAAAACAAAAAAGCAAAAAAAAAACGTATATAATAAAGATAAATAGAATTTAATAGTTTTGCTATATTTATAAATGTGAAAAATTGAAGACAAAATTGCAAATATGTTAATTACTTTTGCTACCCAATACAATTTCCCAACTCATGATTCTCAATATAATACTAATCCAAAGTTATCTATGTATAATTGTCAATAAACACTAATCCTAACTTATTGATGTGTAATTTCCAATGTATATACTAATCATAACTTACCTATGTCCAATATATACGAATCCTAGATCATTTACTGAATGTTAGTATGGTTATGCTATTTTATTGTTTTAATTTTTCAATTTTAGGGTATGTTTGGTTTAATTTTTTGAATGTTTGAAAAAAGTCAAGTATTTGACAAATCACTCAAATTAGCTTTTGATCTTTCAAAGTATATTTTGAACAGCTTTTATAAAAAGAGTTTAAATAAAATTTTCTTTTTCGATAAATCCAAAACATGGTCTTAGAATTAGCGTTTTAATTTGTTTATAAATGTGACTCATATTTAGTATTTAACTAGGATGTTTATTTAAAATGAAAAATTGAAAACAAATTTAAATTGGTGTGAAGTTGAGGAATACAACAGGAACATGGATACTATTAAAATAAATATAATATAATATAATAATAAATTAAACATAATATATAAATAAACAAAATAAAATAAATTAGCAAAATATAAAATATATCTAAATTCTCCACTTTCTCTCATTTTCAAGAAATTTACGTGTGTGTTTTCCAAAACCCACGAAATGACATTATTTATAAGCAATTTGGCAAGTAAGAGGTGGATTTTATGGATACTAATAATGTATAATGTTGTGACACATGGACAACACTTTGGGAAATGAGGGCATGACACATGGTCAATGGATACTAAGCATAAACATCTAATGGGCATCTATTATCATAATATTTTTAATACTCCCCTTAGATGCCTATTATATATATGAAATATGTCTTGTTAAAACCTTACTAGGAAAAAAATCCAATGAGAAAAAAAATCCTAATAAAGGGAAAAAGTGCATATTTCATATAATTTATACTCCTAAAAAGTATATTTACTCCCCTTATGGAAACATCACTTGAGATCTCCGAGTCGCCACATTCCAATATTTTGCACCAATTTCTCAAATGCTGCAGTTGGTAATGATTTTGTAAATAAGTTTGCTAGATTATCTTTCGAACAAGTTTATTACATAGTGATGTTGCCTTTTTCTTCAAGATCATGAGTGTAGAAAAGCTATGAAATATGTTTTGTTCTATCTCCTTTGATTTGGGATATGCATGTTGTGTTGTATTCGTATAATATCGTTGGAAGATTTTTACTAGAAGACAAACCACATGTTCCACGAAATGTGCTGAGTCATTGATCTTAGTCATACACATTCTCGACTAGTCTCGTGAATTGCAAGAATTTCAACATGATTTGAGGAAGTAGTCATCATGTTCTATTTCACTAACTAATATGGTACAACAGTTCCTCCACATGTAAATATATAACCTGTTTGAGATCTAGCTTTGTGTAGTCAGATAAATATCTATAATTTGCATAACTAACCAGATCAAAATTTGATTTATTTGAATAAAACAAACTCATATCAATTTTTCCTCGAAGATAACGGAGTCTATATTTAATACCCTTCCAATGTCTTTTTCTTGGAGAAGAACTATATCTTGCTAATAAATTTACTGAAAATGCAGTATCTGGTCTTGTATTATTAGCAAGATACATAAGTGCACCAATTGCACTAAGATATGGTATTTCAAGACCAAGAAGTTTTTCATTATCGTCTTGAGGTCGAAATATATCTTTCTTCATATCTAGTGAAGAACTTCCATTGGAATGTTTAATGAATGTGCTTTGTCCATATAAAACCTTTTCAAAAATTTTCTTGTATAATTTGACTGATGGATAAATATCTCATCTACTAAATGCTCAAATAGTAAGCTAAGACAAAATTTTGTTTTTCCGAGATCTTTCATCTCAAATTCTTTCTTAAGATATTCTATTGCCTTTGAAAGCTCTTTAGGAATTTCAATTATATTTAAGTCATCAACATATATAGTTATAATAACAAATCTTGATTGTGATTTCTCTATAAAAATATATTGACTTATTAGATTGTTTTAATATTTCTCTTTCAACAAATATCCACTCAGGCGATTGTTTCAATTCATATTACGATCTCTTTAACTTTATTGAATGCAATTCCTGGGAATTTGATTTATATGTTTCAGGCACTTTTAAATCCTTCTGAGATTCTCATATAAATGTCATTTTCAAGAGATCCTATAAATATGTTGTGACTACATTCATAAGATACATGTCCAGAGTTTCATACACAATTAGACTAATTAAATATCTTAATGTAATTACATCCACCATCGGAGAATATGTCTCCTCATAATCAATACCAAGTCTTTGTGAAAAATCTTGTGCAACTATTCTTATTTGACTTCACTCTATTTGTTTTACAAATACTCCATTTATATCCCATATATTTGACATTCTCTAATGTCTGGACCACTAATCCTCACGGTTTGAAAAATGAGTTATTTATATTGAATTGTTTCTTTCCACATAAGTCAATCCTTTCTATGTCGATCTTTTCCATACTCACTTTCATAAATAATATCATGAGTAATATTGTATGCAAAAATGTTGTCAACTTATATAGTTCCATAATTTATTGAGATCTCATTATTATCCTCATTTACTCTAATATCCTTATGAGTACTCATATCTAGGATTTCTTCTAGAATATTCATATTTTTAACTGAGTCATTTATCGGCAATTTCTTTTTCGAGGATTTTTATCTTTGGAACCGAGTGGTCTATCACGCTTCTGGCATGTCCCAGACTCATTAGTGACAACTTACTGCATTTAATGAAGTATTTGCAGCTGGTATATATGACTTAGTCACTTTCTTAGCTTTTATAAATGCAACTAGTAACTGATTTGTTATATTTGCAAATGAACTATTTTCTGAACTTCAGGTACACATTAATCTGTATGGAGATCTAAATGAGACAATAACGATGCATTTCATGTAATTTATTTTTCCCACTTTTTAATTCCTCCCTCTAATGTTGAAAGTTTTGTCTCATTAAAATGACAATCAGCAAATTGTACAGTAAATACATCACAAGTCATGGGTTCAAGATATTTAATAATTGATGGGGAATCATATCCAACATATATTTCTAATCTCCTTTGAGGACCCATCTTAGTACATTGTGGTAGAACAATTAGAACATATACTGCACATCAAAAAATTCTCATAAGGAAAGTATTTGGTTCATGATCATAATCTAATTGTAATGGAGAGTACTTATGATAAACTACTAGCTTAATGCGTACAATTGACGCCGCATGCAAAATAGCATGTCCCTATATAGATGTAGGAAGCTTAACTCTTATAAGCAATGGTCTAGCAATTAATTGCAAACGTTTTATGAATGATTCTGTTAAACCATTTTGTATATGAAATGAGCTACATGATGTTCAACGCTTTTCCGATTGACATACAATAATTATCAAAAGCTTGGGATGTAAATTCAACAGCATTATCAATACGAATGGTATTAATTGTACAATCAGGAAATTGTGCTCTTAACTTAATTATTGAGCAAGTAATCTTGCAAATGCAAGATTTCGACTTGATAATAAGCACACATGTGTCCATCTGCTGGATGTGTATTAATACCATAAAATATCTAGATGGTCTACTTGATGGGTTAATAGATCCAAGTATACCACCATGAATTCGTTCTAAAAATGTATGGGATTCAATTCCCACTTTAGCTGGTAATGGTTTAATTATCAATTTTCCTTGAGAGCAAGCATCACATGATAATGCATTAGATTAAAGAATCTCTTGGCTCTTCAATGGATATTCATTTGAATTCTCAATAATTCTTTTCATCATTATAAACCCTTGATGACCTAATCTGTCATGCCAAATTGTAAATAGTCCGGATTCATGAACTTCAGGTTCATTGTTGCATATGTTTCAATTACTCATATATGAGTATAATATAATTCAGAAGATAAAGTCGACAACTCTTCCAATATACGTTTTTCAAATGAGATAGTAGATACGATATAAAGATACTTCATATTATTCTTTTATCAGTTTCAATATGTTAACCATTGCAATATATCTCTTAAAACTAAGTAGATTTCTCTTTAATTTACTAGAGAACAATGCATTGTCAATTGTAAATTTTATTCCTCTAGGCAAAATAATATTTTCTTTTTCAAACCCTTCAATCAGGTTTGCTGAACCTGATATTGTATTGGCTTTTGCTTCCAGCATTGTTAGTTTAAAAAAATATTTTTCTACTTGTAAGTATTGTATGTATAGTTGCCCTGTCTACTAGACATAAATCTTCTTTACTCATTTTTTAGTCACCCAACATATGAAAATGATCTAGGTTCTTCATTGAAATAAAATAATTACAATAAGAAAAATAATACTTGGAATATACAAAGGTTAACACCTACTGAGAGGAGAGAAAAAACAATATTAAGTCTAGATATTTTCAAAATCAAAAGTGAAGGAACCCTAATGAAGGGACCTTGAGCGGAAGCGGTGTGCAAAACAACATCAACCCCAACAAAAGGAAACACTTGATGTTCCATCAATTCTGCCAATTTTCTCTTCAGGAGATTCAAAGAAGTCTGTCACATCCAAATTTGTCATATGGGATGGGTCAAATATGTCATTATCCTGGTATGCAAAATTTACTTCCACGTTTTTCTCTTTTTCCTTCAAGGATGCTTGATAGAGATCAATTGAGTATTTTTCCATACGACATGTATGTGACGATGCATTCCACATCAGAAGTATTTATTTTCAACACTTTTTGAACTCTTATCTTGGGGAGTTTTTTCTTTGTGATCATCATTTTGTGTTTTTTTTTTTAAAAAAAAGTTCGAATGATTAGAACAATCACCACGAAAATAATAATTATTCATTCCCTTGCCACGGTCATGACCTCGACACGAACACGAACTTGATCACGATTATTATTAAAATTTACAACATTCACTTCAAAGAATGGTATCGTTCTGGTTGGTCGAGATTCATGATTTTTCATTAATAACTCGTTTTTTTATTCGGCCACGAGAAGACATGAAATTAGTTCAAAATACCATTAAAAACCTTTCTCTCGATATTTCTACTATAAGAGCATATCCAAAATATAAAAAAATATATCTTATCTAACATATTGATTTAAAATTTTGGAGCCTCAAATACATCTATTTACAATGAGCTTAGGAAGAAAAATTATTTTCTGATGATCACATTTTTATGGCATCCAGGTGTATTTTGGCATCAAACACTAATGACAATTAATTATTACCATTAATATCAAATGCTACAAATTCTAATTTTATAATATTTTCATAGTAATACTATTATAATATTAGAAATTTAATATATGCCAAATATGTAAAATAATATTTAATTTATTAATTATAACGAAGAGAGAAAAACTAACATACCTTTAGGACCTACCTTTAGCAAGGAAAATGGTAGGAACTCGTATTGATAACGTGTCGTGAACTTGAGTACCACAATGAAAATACGATACCAATAAAATATAACATTAAAAATAAATATAATATAATATAATAATAAAAATAAATTAATATTAAAATAAATTAAACTTAATATATAAATAAACAAAATAAAATAAATTAGCAAAATATAAAATAAAAAACTTCTCTAAATTCTCATTCTCCAATTTTCGTGGAATTTGCTCAATGTGTGTCTGCCACTATTTATAGGCATTTTGACAAATAGAAGGTGGATTACATAGACACTAATAATGTGTAATATTAAGACACATAGACAAAATTTTGAAAAATGAGGCATGACACATGGTCAAGGGACACTAAACATGACTATTTAATGAGCATCTATTATCATAATATTTATAATATAAATTAAGTTTTAGATTTTTTTTTTTTACATTTGTTGAATACAAATAATGGAATTTGGATATTCGATTGAAAATTGTGTTTACTATTTACGGGATTAACCATTTTAGTGGATAGATTTAGGGTGTGTTTGATTTAATTATTCGAATGTTTAATTTTGAAAATAAGTCATTTTGAAGGAAAAAAATTGAAATGTTTGACAAACTACTCAAAAAAGCTTTTGAAACACTGGGTGTATTTTAAACCGTTATTATCAAAAGAGTTTAAATAAAAAAATAATTTTTTTTGAAAAACATTTTTTTTTCTTTTGTCGATCCAATCATGCGCTTAGGTATTTTTCAAAAGTTACTTTTTTAAAAAAATTTTAAAATTTTGGCTTAGATTTTGAAACCATTTCTTAAAAAACTAGATGATAAAAAAAAAATCTACAACAGATGAAAGTAGTGTTGTATAATCTTAAAATTTAAGAATTAAAGAAAACAAAATGATTATGAAATGTGACGCGTTCAAATACTTATCAAATGGGATCGTTAGCGATAGAAAATTAGTATTCTGCTTAAAAAAAAGAGAAATAAATAAAAAGAAAGTAGGGAAGTATTCCAATGCTAATGATAGGCTATAAAGTTGAAACGTAAGATATTAAATTCCTTTTTCCACTTAAATTCTGGAAAATTTAGAGAATGAGTTGAATAAAATAAAAAAAGCAATAGTACTAATAATAATAATAATAATAATAATAATGGTTGGAAAAATTCAATTACGTAAATATGAGACCTTCAACCGAACAACAGAATTAAGGAAGATAGAGAGGGTAACGAAATTAAAATTGACGCAAAGAATGTCAGCCAACTCCTACTTTCTACGTATCACTTCTTACTTCCTCATTTTACACAACAACAATATATATATATATATAACGTTAATAAAGGGAATAACTTGTAATTTACTACATTTTTCAACCTACTTTGGCTTTATGATTGATCTCTTTCTTCAACAAGACAAACACAAAGTAAAGGTAAAATTACTTCCTTATTATTAAACTTGTGTTTCGTGTTTTCATAATATTATAATTTTACCTTTTAGGTTTGAGTTTTATTTCAATTTTATTCATAAGTTTAAAGATTTAAACTTTTAATAATGTTAGAATTTTCACTTAACATCCCCTTTTTGTTTTTGTGTTAATCTATGTTAATTAATTGAAAATAATTAAGTTTCATGATTTGCCATCAATGTTAAAATTAAAATTAAAATTTTGTTTCAAAATTATTTTAAATTAATTATTAGACATTGATGTCAAATACTGAAAGTGAGTACTTAGTGAACAATTAAAATTTAAAAGTGTAAATTTTAAAACTTTGGGACTAAACTGAAACAAAATCTCAAGTAAAATGATAACATTTTGGATTAACTTTGTAAATGACCATAAGTACGATTGCCATAACCATTGGACAAATATATCAATTTATATGATTTTGTATTAATTAAAACTTCAAATTAATTATTAGATGAATTTAAATTCTAAATTTTATAAATAAATCATTTAAGTTGGGTGGATGCTTATAATATAATAAAAATAATAATATTTTAATTTATCTACAAAAATGTAAAAATGTTTATTCATTAATTTAAATATTATTTTTTTATATATAAAATTTTTCTAGAAAGTATTCATCAATATTTTCATCTGCGCTTAACCTTAAAATTTTCATCGACATCTATATTTTAAATCTTGATATAAACCGACCCTCATTTAAGTTTTTTTTTTTTTTTTTTTTTGAGAAATAAGAAAAAGAAAAGGCGATTAAATGATGGAAAGCAAAAGAAGGGTAACTTTTGCATTTATCAATTGGATGTTCTTTGTAGTTATTTTCCCTCAACAATCCCTTTCCTGTAAAGGAGAGGCACAGTTGCACTAAACGGCGACGTTCCAAATAGCTCCATTGCCTTCTCCACATAGCTTATGAACTTCCTTCATCCTGTCCACGGATTCACAAATCCCACTGCATGACCAATCAAAAGTCGCCACGCATACATTCCCTCCATTCGATTTTGGCTCGCAATCTATTATTTAAACCCAAAAATCCAACCATAATTAGAAGATTAAATATAAACACAACCATATACTTTTAATTAAATACAAACACAACAATCCTTTTCTTTGGGTGTTCACCGACTAAGTTGAGTTGGGTTATAGTATCTAAATGGGTCAAGTTAGTAACTCAAGTAATCTAAATATGGTCTCCAATCTAATCCTTAAAAATTTGGCTTAAATTGAGTTAAATTGTCGAGTTATTATTATTTTTTCTTAGGTTATTTTCAAATATAAGAAAATGGACCAAAATATTTACAAATATAACAAAATTTTACTATATATCTGTGATAAACTGTTATCTATGTTTTTTTCTATGTCATGATAGACACATATAGTAATCTATCGCGATTTATCGTAAATAAATTATGATATTTTAGTATTATTTGTAAATATTTTTTTTTAACAAATTTGTTATGAAATAATTTCTTTTTCTTCTTAATTTAAAATACTTAAATTTATAAATTTATCTACAATACGTATCTAATAACTAAAATCTCATAAAACTAAACTCTTACATATCAAATATCTATAATATTTATTACAAATTTTATACCAAAACATTCTTGAAAGAAAAAACATAAAGAATTCGCAAATTCATCGATTTTAAAAAATATATATTTTTATTAATATATATGTAATTCGGGTTGGGTTGGGTTGGGTCAACCCAATTTTTTTTATTCAACCATAGACCCAATCCAACCCAAGAAAAATAGAAAACATTCAACGCAACCCAATCTAAAAACAAAATTAATCCAATCCAACCCTTATAATTTGGGTCGTTCGGATTGTCGGGTCATTTGAACACCTCTATTTTCTTCCTTCATATTTTATTTTCTTTTAAGGTTAAGTGGTAAATTTTGTCATTATAGTTTGGAGAAAGTTAAAATTGAATCTCTATAGTTTACTATTAGAATTTAGTTCCTTTGATTTGAATCCCTATTGTATGGATTATTTATGAGCATTTCATCAAACCATAAAAACTATTTATAAAATTTTACCAGACAATAAACATGAACTTCTAGCATTTATAACCATAGAGATTAAATTTCTAACTTTATTAATTATAGAGCCCAAATTTGTAATTTAATATTTTTCAATTATTATTTTGAATATTAAAATTTTGAAAATTTTATTTTGATACCTTATTTACCTACACAACCCAATGATTTTTTGTTTTAAAAATTAACCTTATAAATCCGATTTCTTTTTAGATTTTTAAATATCGTCGAGAGAAGATGGTTAAGGCATCGAAAAAGAATTTGGAAGAAAAAACTTTTTTAGTAGCCTATCGCGACGGTATGTTGAAAAGCGTCGCGAAAGGAGGTTTCTCCCGACGATTTCTAACCCCGAGCCCCAGCACTCCATCCCCCCTCTACTTTCCCTCTTTTTCTTTTACCACTGTTCGTTCTATTCGATTTTGTCGTCCATCGTAAATGTACAATTTTTTTTTTTCTGTTTGTTTGTTTTTTCTTTCAGAGATTTGAATGTTAGTATTTTATTTTTAAATTTCTCTCTAAGTTTATTTATTTAGTTTGTTTATTTTAGAAATTTGAAATGATTTAGATGAGGTTGACTATTCTTATTGGGAATTTGAAGTATTTTGTTTATTAATTTTAGTAATTTACAATTTTGTAGTATTTTACTTTTTTTATTTTGAATTGATATATTCTAATACCACAAATTTATTAGCAAAAACATAATATAAACTCTTTAGCATAAGTGGGTATTGAGATGAAAGATTTGGTTTGAGATAGTTTGATTGTTATTATGTTTTAGTTAATTGTTGTTATTTGTGTGTTGATAGTGGATGAGTGAACTTGATATTAGTTTTACGCTTTAATTATTTTATTATTATTATTTAGTTTTAATACTCTTAATTTCAAGTTGAAGTGTTAGATATATTTTTGATTAGTTATTATATTTATATGCTTGTTAAATTAGGGGAGGTGTGGGGACATTTGAGTATTTTTTAGATAATTTGGGTTAATTTATTGTTGAATTATATGTATGTTTGGAATGGTTGAATATTGAATTTGAATAAGTGGAAGTTCACTATCTCTTGCCATAAATCCTAAAAATACATAGAAGCACATTTTCTTTTTCAAGCAGTTCAATGGTAGAGAAAAGAAGACCTATTTAACATTATTCATTTGTTTAATAATATTATAGAGGAGCAACGAGTTGAGATAAAATCCTTAAAGGCAAGAATGGGTGAAATAGAAGTAAAAAGGCAAGCTGAGATAGATGACTCGAAGTCATGGTCTTACAACTCATGAAATCACAAGGAGATATATTGAAATAGGTATGGACTCTTCAACTTTAGTAGTAAATGAATATGTTGTTATCATGCAGTTATGGTAATAATATAGATGTATACAATACTTTAAGTTTAAGTTGAATTTTAATATATTTGAGATTGGTATATGATATATTGAGTTTGAGATTAAAGTATGTATGGGGGGAGTGAGGATTGCCTAAAGTTTGTTCGAATTTTGTTAACGTTCTTAGGTTGAGTTTAAAGTTGGTATAGAGGTAAATGCATAGTTATGTTTAAGTTTGAGTTGAGTTTCAAGTTTTATATTGAGTTTAAGATTGATATATGGATAAATTTCTTGAGTTTGAGATTAAGTTTAAGATTGATATATGAATATTGAGTTTGAGATTAAAGTGTGGGAGAGGGAAGGAATTGCCTAAAGTTTATTTGAATTTGTTAATGTTCTTAGGTTGATATATGGATAAATGTATTGATTAATATATGGATAAATGAATAGTCATGTTTATGTTTTATATAAATGTTGCTAAAGTTAATTATTTAGTGGCATTAATATTATTTAAATTTGTATTTTGTAGGTATCTCAAGGTTTGTGTTCAAGATGCATCTCTGGACGATGAAAGTTAGGTTGTAGATTTGTATGTTGTAAGTATTTCGGAGTATATGTTGTGTCGATATTATGTAATGTTTTTCGATGTTTATGTTTCGTGGATATAATGCAATGTTTAAGATAATCTTACTTTTAGTTGTTTTGTGGAGATTATGTAATGTTTAAGAAAATTAATTAAATGTATTAGTTGTTTCATTATAGTTTATTTTACTAAATTTGTAAGATTCAAATACGTTTGATATTCAGTAGATAAGATTTTTTTTTTTTTTCTAAAAAAAGACCATTTTTGACACCCACTTTAAACGTGTATGGGAAAAATAATAACTATTTTGATATTTTTTTTTTTTACCTTTTTTCAACACTATTCCAATATGCCGCAAGGAAAAGTAGCCTTTCCTAAAATAGGTTGACGTCGGGAAATGCAACTTTTTTCGATGCTATAATTGTGAATTTGGCATCGGGAGAAGTTATTCTCACACAAATTTGGAATTCTCCCCATGCTTAGAAAGTGTCGTAGGCAGAAGGTAGTTCTCCCGATGCTAAAAAACTAATTTCTAGCATTGGGAGAAACGCCTTTTGCTAAAACACTATCTAAGCATCAGGAGAAACCCACCCCACTTCTCCCGTCGGGAAATCTATTATTCCCGACGACGAAACTTTTTTACGTCAAGAGAAGGTTTTCTCGATGAGGCTTTCTCGACGACCAAACCGACAGTAAAATTGGTGTTAGGAAAGCTTTCTCCAATGTTTTTTTTGACTTTTTCCGACGCTTTTTGCCATTGAAAAAAGCCAGATTTCTTGTAGTTAGAGAATTATGATCATCGTGAAGAGAATAAATACAATAAAAGAATGTGAATTCTTCAAATATCTTATCAAGGTGAAATTTGTTGGAATTTTTTTTTTTTTACAAATTACTAGAAGAGTGGAATCTCACATCCAAAAAGAAATAGGAAAGTCATAAGTTCCTATTTCTAAAAGGAATAGGATTAAGTTCCTATTTCAAAAGGAAATTAGAAAGTAACGAGTTCAAAGTAACATAAAAAGGATCCTATTTGCTTTGTTTTCAAGTTGTCCTAGTTAGAAACATTGTAAAATTTTGAGAATGAAAAATGACGTGATTGATACAAAGTTTTGGGACAACACTATTGTAATTGGGATCAGAGAGAGAATTCAGTACGGTTGCATGAAAATCCCATAGTAGATTTCTTTCTAGTAGTAGTGGTTTGTTTTTGTTTTTGTATTGTTTTATTTTTTTTTTTCAGTTTTGGAGTTTTTCATGTACATTCATTTGTATTTTGTATTTTTGTTGTTTTCTCTTAACACTTTCACCCTTTTAGTTTCTCTATTTTTATTATCCTTTTCTTACTTATGTTTTTAAAAATCAAGTCAAGTAGTGTAATTAATAAAAGTAATTTTTAACTTTTTTTTTTGAATTTGACTAAGAAATCAAATGTATATTTAAGAAATACAAAAATTGTAGTAATAAAATTGGGAGGTAATAAAATAAATTACAAAAACAAAAAAGCAGAAATAAAGTCATCATTAAATGGAACCTTAGTTTTTTATTTTTAAAAACATTTGGTGCATCCTACTAGGCTATATCCATCTTTTCGGCCGTCCAAAAAACACTCCATCAAAGTGTGTCATGTGACAAATTGAAAAACATTATTTTTAGAAAGGAGCATGTGATTAGGTATATTTCCTTTTATTTTCGAGTTTTGAAAATTAAGCTTTCGAACACTACTCTCACTCCTGAATTATTTGTTTTGTTATCTATTTTTCAAAAACGTTTTCAAAATCTAACCCAAATTTTGGAAACAAAAGAACTGTAGTATGTAATACGTGTATTTGCTTTTAGAATTTGGCTAAACATTCAATTGTTTCTTTAAAAAGAATGAAAAAAATGATAAAAATATAGTGGACAAACAAATAAAAACATTATGATCTAACTATGAAAATATGTTTGAAAAGAGAGTCAGATCCTTTGCCCCATTACAACTATTCAATTCGAAGTGATTGTACGATAGAGTGATATTTTCTTTCGTGTATGGTTATGATTTAGACTATAGACATGAAACATCACAATTTAATGGTGGACAATTACATTCTTTGTCCTTTAAATGTTCATAAATTCCTATTTTTTACTTTCTATGCAAATAATTACAATTGTTCAGATAAAACTATATAAAAGATTATTTTATTAATTAAAATATTTTTATTAATTTAAATTTCTATTTTATTGATTAAAAAGTGTATGAAAGTTGAGGTTAATGTAAGGTGACCTGGAGGTGTGCCACAACACATAGAACGATCGTCAACATGTTCGACCTCTAAGCCAATTAACCAAGCTCCCAACGACACGTCTTCATTTGCATATCTATGTAATATTGGACTAAACCAAAAAAAAAAAAAAAAGAATTTACTTCGTTAGAAATGGTCAAAAGAAGAAAAAGAATGGAAAAAAAAAAAAGATAGGGTTATAATTTACTTACAAATTAAGGGAAATGTAGGCAGCAAGGTCTTTAGAAATGGCATAGATTTGGCCAGTGGCATGCCTGAAATACTCATTCCCTTTTTCTCCAAATTTCCAATGCTCTGGCTCATGATACTTCAATCCCCTGCTCATCCATTTTTCCATATATTAATACCAAATCTTTTCCCATTAATGTTTTCAAAAGAACCTTCTGCGAAATATCAATTTTGACGATTTAGTCGAGGATCCTGAACTTTCAATATCATCAAATTTGATTATGGACTTATAATGTTGTATTGTAATTTCAACTCGATGATACGTTCTCGCTCTAAGTATCATTACAAAAGTTCGCCTTATTTTTATGTAAAATTTTATTTTATTGAACTAAGTATCATTAAAAAAATGATTTTAACCAAACTAAACTGATGCATACCGAATTACGATAGTTCAAAATCGGACTGAACTGAATCGTGCACACATGAAAAAAATGACGAGAGAGAAGAAAACTCACTTTTGAGAGAGAACTGGGCCTGACTTCATGCAGCCCATGTAAATCCTGGGCTTGGACCTATGCCGTTCTAGCACTGTCACCAACGCACCTACACACAAGCCTCCACTTTTGAATATTCCAAAAATGTCCTTATCTTTATAAAGTTTCTAAACATTCAATTTTATATTTAATGAACTTTTTTAAGCTTTCATTTTATTTCTAAATGTATCACCGAACTATTCTACATTTTTTCTTACATAAAACGAAAGTTCAGTGTTTTATTAAATATTAATTCAATTTTAAGACAAGCAAAATTTTAAATTCTTAAAAAAAAAAATTGATGTGAGCATATCTTAACTAATATATTGATGTGTAATGATAGAAAAGTTCGTATTAAATCCAATACTAAAAATATTTATAAATTTATTAAATGTAAAATTGATAGTTCAAGCTATATTTGATATTATTTTATTTTCTATTTTATGTTTATTAAAATTATGCTGGTTATTTCAGCTTTTCTTTTTATAGGCTTTTCACATCCTCTAAGAATATATTCGATTTCTGAGTTAAATTTTAAAAACAAAATAAATATTTAAAACAATGCTTTAAACTTTTGTATTTAATTTATTTCAACATGTACTTAAAAGATTAAGTTTCGAGTACCACTTAAATGTGCTCAGTTTTATGTATTTCAATCTCATGACACAAAAAAACAAATATATATTTTTTAAAAAATAAGAACATTTTGCTATATGATAAATTATGAACATCAAACAATTAGGTGAGACGCAAAAATAGGTTAGACATACACTTTATTTTTCTTAAGTTTTAACATCCTTTTTTTAAAAAAAGAAATTTTTTTTAAATAAATTGCAATCAACTTATCTTTGCACGACTTGTGTCATGTGTCAAACTTTCTTTATAAATAATACTTAGATGCAACTTAAGTTGCATTTTATATTTTCTCTTCTTTTACTCATAGAAAAGAGAATTTTTTTTGATAATTTTTTAATTAAAAAAATTTTCACGGGACAATTTTGATGCTGCTCTCTTTTTAAAATAAAATAAAATGTTTCTATGCATAACGTATAAAATTCAAACGAACTCAAAGAGCTTTGTTTGATTACCCAAATTGACATGAACATCGTCGTCAACCTTCACGTAAAACTCCGCCGCCCACAGAGCCGCCGCCGTGGTGAAATACAGCCGCGTCTTCGTCGACAATTGATGGTAATCTTCCACATGCCTCAGTCGCAGAAAGTCACCATGCTCTTCCTCCTCCTCATCTATGGCTCTATCCAATGCTCCACCAGGTCTTCCGCTCTTTCCTATGACGAATCGGACCACAATCCCTTTCTCTTTCTCTAGTTTCTTCAACGATTCTCCTGCGCCGATCATCAATTGTTCAATCCGACGCCGATTTCTCAGTGAATTTTTGTTTTCGAGTTAGGGTTTCGGTTTTACGGACCTCGAGGCATCCATGTTTCTCGAATCGAGTCCCGGCGTTTCTTGCTGCTGAAAGCCGTATTGATTCCGATCACCACAAACGCTTTCTCCGGAGGCAGCGGCCTCGGATTCCTCCCGTTCGTTCGTGATAGTGCCATTTCCATCTCCCAATTTCCGAACGTTTTCTCCAGAGATCTGACGAAACAAAGCTTCAAAAAGAGAACTCAACAGAATATCAACATAATTTCGGTACAATCTATTCTCCTTACTGAAGAGCTTGATGCGTTTTTGTAACTTCCACCATAATATCCTGATCATTCGATTCCACTAGTTTCTGCAGAAGAATAAAAACAATCACATTAACATTACTGTTTTACATTGTGCAAAAAAGGAATTCGAAATTAGTTAAACTCACTCGTTTATGGTCGCAATCTGTAGTGGCTGCCTCAAG